>NC_069500.1:1248623253-1248923253 GCF_027579735.1 Bombina bombina
AGAGTGCTCTTATATCAGGCTGGTACTGGTCGGGCGCTTTTTCAGCTGTTACCAGGGTTCATGTCACCTTCGCGGTGCTGAGGATTCCTCTAGGCTTATTCTATGAACTCCGGGCTCAAATCTTACTAATGTATGAGGCCTGTGGTTTATATGCAGCTTCTCCGGACGGAGGGTTGTGCGTATCACTCTAAGGGTGGTTGGTTTGGGCTACTCGCCTGGGCTATGATTTTGCTTCGGCAGACGACTCTAGGTTCTTCAGGTCCCCGAGACTTAGAACCATTATTTCCTTTAAATGGAAGTTGGGAGATGTGTGTGAACTGTTTGGTTTGATGAGCCGGGTGATTAACATTTGGTTTTCACTCGAGGTTCTTCTGGACGCTGACTCGTTAGCCTAATGCGCTCTTTCTTGTGATGGCAAAGATTTATCCTTCCCCACTTTTGGGGGTGGGGGGGGGGAATCATCTGGTCGGGTGTGTTGGCATGTTTTTCTCTGTTCTGAGTCATGTTACTCTGAGAGGTGGTGTGCAGGAGTTCCCTGCCTTATGTGGGAGTTGCAGCTCCAACATTTGCCTGCTCAAGGTAGTTTCCTTGAATAATAGCTTTTTCAAGCTCTTACTGTCGTCTATTTCAGCTAATACCCTCGGTCGGACTACGGTCTTTGCGATGTCGATAGCGGTGTCGAGGTTGGGTACGGAGGGCAGCCCTTCGAGGGTCAGGCAGTTGTCCCTTTTTTCTAGATACTCCATTTGGAGCTTTGTGGGCAATGCCTTGCGTTTCTTCTCTGAGATGGCGAGCAGGGTCCTGGATTATCATTTTCTTCGGGTATTGATGTTACCCTGACTGTGTGGGTATCACGTGTTGCCGCTTGCCTACAAAATTTTTTGCGATCCATTTTACTGGATGCTGATTCTCAGACTGTTAAGGAGTCCTTCGTGACTCTTGAGTTTAAGGCTATCTAGATCGCCAGATCTACACACTTTAGATGTGCGCTCCTCCTTGGAGGAGGTAGTTAGGGTTCTCTCCGAGATTGTATCTTTTCATCGTCCATTGTCGAGAACCCTAGCCTGGTCTTCGTCTCTCCATGGATGGGTGTGGACGGTTCGGCTCTCACTTGAAGTTGTGGTCTCATGAGACCTCTTCGTTGGGGCTCTGTGAGAGATGCCTTTGTGACTGTGGCTCAGGCTTTAGGCCTTTTCTGACTGACCCCTACATGTCTTCTGGACGATGTTCCTGTAGACTCCAGGTGCTTTTCAACTGGGTTGGCGATGTTACTGAGGGATCTCACCTCCTATGGTAGTTTTTTTTTTTCATTGTTCATTCCCTTCTCTTCCAGAGTAGGGTTTGTGTTCTCTGGGAATTACCTTAGTATCGTGGAGTCCTGGGGGTCCTTGGTCCTGCCTTGCAGGGTTTTTTTTTTCCTTCCTGTGTTTCAGGTTCCTGGGAGGGGTGCTGTGATGCAGTGTCTGGTTCCTCCATTTCTGCAGTAGAAGACTGAGGGCTTTGCTCCCGTGGGGGCTTCTACTACGTATATCCAATATATGGATGCTGAGGCTTTTGGGGGACTTCTTCCCTTGGGAAGTGTGCCCTTTTTTTGCATGTAGGGGGTCTCGTACCCGAGCACAATGTTTCTTTGACTCACAGTAACATGCCGTTTGTAGCAGCGGTCTAACAGGATTTTGTTCCTCGTTGATTCTCCTCTCCTTCTCTCTTGTCTTCAGTCTTTTGACTAGCCTTTGGACTGGAACCGTTATCCCGGAGGGAAGGTTAGGGATCGGTTACTCTACGCAGTGTTGACCGTTCTGCTGTTGGCCCTTCCTTGAGGGAGGACTTTGGATGTCCTCCTTTCTACCGGCGTCTGGTGCCGGGAGGGTGGCGCTTCTTGGAGCCGCTAATCGGTAGGCTGTACACCCTTGGTGTTTTACAGTTGGAACCATCCACAGCGATTTTCTTAGTGATGGTGTATCCAGTTACAGCTACTTGCTTTTGTCTGGATGCTAACTAGCTTGATGTGCCTTTAGGAGGTTTTGAGTTAGCGATAGGGTCAGCCTTTTATTTTGGAGGCTGGTCTTTGAGAGTTCCTGTTCAGATGGTTTGAGTTTCTCTGCGAGAGCTCTGTTCTAGCTGCTGGGATTTTTATCCTGTTCCTGCTGTCTCAGTCTATCTAGCCTTCAGATCTAGATACGTTATGGAGCATCGGAGGAATCATTAATTTCTGGAGTACCTTAGGGTATGGTATGGGATTGGGGGAAATGAGGGGTTCCTCAAGTCCTTTGAGGACATGTTCCCTGTGTGTGGATCTTTCTTTTTGGGTGCTTGTGTTCTAGGGAGTTTGTCAGGGTGTGGTGCCTTTTCGAAGGGGCTGCCTTTTGTACCCACCCGTTATTTGCATTCAGTGTCCTCTAGCTTGGGTATTGTTTTCCCAAAAGTAATGAATGCAGCTGTGGACTCTTCCCTTTTTAAGAAGAAAAAGATAAATTATGCTTACCTGATAATTTAATTTTCTTCTGAAAGGAAAGAGTTCACAGCTCCCGCCCGTGTTTTTATCTCTATGAGACGGCTGTAAATTTTTTGTTCTTTTGGCACCTTTTTTTCACCCTGATATTTCTCCTACTGTTCCTTGTTCCCTTGGCAGAATGACTGGGGGATGAGGGAACTGGAGGAGGTATTTAAGCCTTTGGCTGGGGTGTCTTTGCCTCCTCCTGGTGGCCAGGTTCTGAATTCCCAAAAGTAATGAATGCAGCTGTGGACTCTTTCCCTTCAGAATAAAATGAAATTATCAGGTAAGCATAATTTGTTTTTTGATATCTATTTAAGAGGGTCTGCACCATCACTCTATAGCGTTTAAAAGTATGAAGAGTAGATATATATAGCTAGTCTATTTCTCACTGTATTTAATTAAAGAACTCTCTCCCTATTCTCTTTGCTTCTATTTCATTTTTTTGGAAATTAGGGAGCATTCCCATTACATTTCCTTTCCTAGGAATTGAGAGTCTATTTAAACTTAATCAAGTGCACCTTTGTGTGGGAGATACACATACTATTAACTTTCAGTCATGGCCTTCATGCTATCGGATGAATTATGGGAAGCAGAACTCAAAGAATCACTTTCTAGTAGTAACTTAGAAGCCAAGGAATTAGACACCAATATATTTGTAGCTTTTAAAAAGTACAACTGTATTAAAAAACAGGTTAAATTGAGAGCAGAAAACTTCAGTCTTAACAATTATGTAGAAACTAAAATAGTTCCTATAGGTCTTAGACTTTTTCTTGACCCAAGTTTCAATGCTAGAGAGGGGGAGGGGGAGAATTCATTGAGGATTGGAATGGCAAATTATCCTCCTGTGCTCTTGATTTAATTGAGATGCTTATGAGAAGAAATGTTAAGACTAGATAAAGTAAAGGAAGAAGTAGAGATATCACTGCAAGTTGTCAACAAATTTGAGAATAACACTAACTTTAACAAACTAAATGAAGAAACAAAAAAAATATATTTCAATACTACAGACATACATTAAATCTCGTAAATGTAGAAAATGTAGAAATATTTTGAGATCGGGAAGACTAAAAAAAGAAAAAGGTTTATATGTATAAATTTGATAAATCATCCTATGATTCCGGAACTGACGCCTCTGACTTAGAACCAGATGCGGAGAGACCTTCAAAAAACGATGGGATACATTCTGGTGCCCAAGACATAGGAGGAAAATAATGGGAGGTAGGAAGAGAAATAGTTTTAGATACACAAGAGAGACGGTATCCCCTGAGACAGCAGAGAGGCAGAGGAGAATATGGGAGACAGAACACAATAAGGGGCAGGAACCCTGGGAGGAGGTCATACAGAAACTACTAGGAGGTGACCCTCCAGGTAACAAACTGCAAGCCTCTTTGTCAGGAAGATAGTTTTGTCACAAACTTTGCATAGAATAGATGAGGAAAGAAGCAAAGACCAGGTAGCCTTAAGTAATTTAAAATCTCTTCTTGATGAAAATGTGGAAATGGATGATGAACAAAAGACCATACTAAATGGCAAACCCAATTCTACGTTTATGCCTTCAATAGCTCAAGTTCCTGCAGTATCCATATTTGTAAAAGCAGTAGAAAAAGATTTGGAAAATTAAGTAGAAGATTTCATGCCATATGACAATCTAAATCACAAAGAAAGGAGAGCCCTTAGAAAACTAAGTAAAGCCAAAAATGTGATCATTAAGCCGGTGGATAAGGGTGGAAATTTGGTATTACTGGACGAATCATTCTACTTGAAAGAAGTAAAAAGACAGCTAAATAAGCATCAATATGAAAAATTATTTATCAACCCGCTTTCCAATATGCAAGGCAACTTACAAAAATGTCTAAATTTTGCCAAAAATTGTTTAATTTCATTAAACGAATTTCAATATATTCTGCCATAAAATCCAGTAATGCCAACTTTCTACATTATCCCAAAGCTGCATAAAAATATATCCCACCCCCCTAGAAGACCCATCGTCTCCGAAACAGGAAGCATTCGTGAAAAAATAGGAAACTATGTAGACTACTTTCTACGTCCCTTTCTAACCTCCCTTCCTTCCTATGGACGATATCTTAATACTGTGGAAAGGACCAATTGAAGTTCTGAAATACTTGGTTTCAAAGCTAAACAATAACAATCGCAACATCCTCTTAACAATGATCTGTAGTGAAAAAGAACTAGCTTTTCTAGACATTTTGATAAGAAAAGGTATCTCCATAGTAACGGAAAACTATAGAAAAGACACTGCTACTAATGGTATTCTAGAGAGGCATCAATCTGTCACCCAGAACATCTAAAGAAAGGAATTCCATATAGTCAATTTTTACACTTGAAAATAAACTGTTCTTCCCAAACCAAATTTGAACATCATGCTGAACTCATGAAGGACAGATTTATAAGTAGAGGCTACTCTAAGAAACTGATTCAATCTTCTCTCAATAAGGTCAGGAAAAAAAGACTGACACATTACTCTACCAGTTTAAAAGATAAATTGGTAAAAACCAGATTTGTGAGGTCTCTATCGCTAAATTGGTTAGGTGAAAGGCAAGAAGTTAAAGGGAGTTATCCATGTGATCACTGCGTATACTGTCCGTATATGCAAAAAAGCAAAACATTTGCTAGCAACAATAGCGAATTGTAACTCAATTGGTGTGGTCTACATGTTGCGGTGTTCCCGTCCCTATTTCTATGTAGGAAAAACTAAGAGGAGCACCATGATGATATAATCTACGCCAGAGACAAGAGAGTAGCCAGACACTTTGCCCAGTATCATGGGAATAATTCAGCATCATTGAAATTTATAGGGATAGACAGGGATTTCAAATGGCAGAGGAGGAGATGAAGACAAATGTCTCCTAAGAAAGGAATCAAGGTGGATCTATCTCCTTCAAACAGTCTCTCCAAAAGGACTGAATGAAAAAATAGAATACACCCCCTTTCTCAGTTGAAAGCTCAGTCTATTTATAATCTCACAATTTAAATACATATACAGTGAGGAAATGGAGCAAATAGGCCCCACCTTTTGAAAAAATTGGAGAAAAATTGGTGCTCCACTTGTGGTGTCTATAGTTGCTACATGCATACGTATAAAATGTTTATAGTGGTTTAGATTAAGAAAGGATAATATCTTAAAATTTAGTTATCAGTATTATACTCTTGTCTAATGTTCTTTTGTATCAAATTTGTGTGTGTATATGTGTGTATATATATATATATAGATATATATATATATATATATATACATACATATACACACACAAAAAGAAGGTTGTTATGTCTGGAATCAATATGATAATAAATCAAGGCTTATAAGCCTGTATGCCCCAACAGCTATTGCCCATAGACCTCTATGTGTAAAGTTCTATTTATGCAGTAAATGCATTCCTTGTAGAAAAAAGGCGCAATCTCAAATGCCAGACTGTCAGGCTGAAGGAAAGTCCGCAAACTAAAGTGTCCACAAAATGAACAAACAAAATGCAACAGTTAGATGTAAAGAAAGTTTTCAGGCAATACCGGTAAGGATCTATTGCACTTTCAACGATATACATATACAAGTGAAAACCGCTATGCGGCTGGATCCACTCCCCGGTCCTGGTGCCCCTTCAGTATTTTACCACTGACTGTGTCAGCTACAATTTCAGCATGTTTGCGAGCATATCCTACTCACTGCAAGTCGGTCAAGCTCTGGCGTCTCCCTGTAGCGGTGCGTGTTAGAAAAACATGTGTCCTGCTTGTCCAATCCAAAGCGAGATTGGGACTGTCAGCTGTAGCTCGTATGAGAAGATATCCTCCGCAGTACACCGGGTCTAGGCTGCAAAGTTGCCTCTACATGTCCTGGTAAAGATTCAGTCCATAGAAAAAAGAGTTTGCCGAGGTAATCTTTCAGTTAAAACATCCAAATGCATTAGAGTATTAAAAAGATATAAAAATCCAACATGAAAAAGGTACCATATACAGTATAGGAAAATTAGCAGTGTAACAGCAACTACAATGCTAACATGTTTCGGCACAGGGCCGTATTCATAGCTAATGGGTACACCTGTGACCTGACTTTAAGTACCCCCTGTTTATTTCTCATTGGTTTCAAAACAAACAGTGCTGATTGCTGCTAATAGACACAGTGAAAATTTAAAGGCATATAGCCCTCCCTGCTAAAACAACTGAATAAGTTGTTTTGTAATCCATTACTGCTGACTATAATCAAGCAGAATCTTTAACAAACAAAGGATAGACAGAGAACAAGGATGGAGCAAACATTCAAAATAAACAGAAAAAGTTATATAGTAAACATTACAAAGGAAACATGTTGCAAACAAAATTAACAGAATCCTGCATAGATGTTAGATAGTTAACAGCATATATACATGCTCTAAAAAGTAAGTATAAAACCAACCCATCATATTAGATTTCTCCAGAATAAACAAAAAATGTGAAGCTGATAGAGACAATATGTATATAGGTGAAGGGACAAAAGTACCACTGTCATATTGATCTATATATATATATATATATATATATTGCGTATCCATATACATGTGTATGTAAGAGGTATAAACATATTAAAATCATATACAATGTATAACAATTGATACAACAATATAAACAGCTCAGAGTCTGTATTTACTTCCAATAATTTATCATTCCATGGGGAACCCTGGTGCCTAGGGTGAAAATCCTTCTTGCCCAGCAACTTGTCCCTGTCACCCCCTCTAGGGTTGGATATATACAGTTGTGCTCAAAAGTTTACATACCCTGGCAGAATTTATGATTTCTTGGCCATTTTTCAGAGCATATGAATGATAAAACAAAAACTTTTCTTTCACTCATGGTTAGTGTTTGGCTGAAGCCAATTATTATCAATCAACTGTGTTTACTCTTTTTAAATCATAATGACAATAGAAACTACCCAAATGACTCTAATCCAAAAGTTTTCATACCCTGGTGATTTTGGCCTGATAACATGCACACAAGTTGACACAAAGGGGTCTGAATGGCTATTAAAGGTAATCATCCTCACCTGTGATCTGTTTGCTTGTAATTAGTGTGTGTGTATAAAAGGTCAATGAGCTTCTGGACTCCTGACAGACCCTTGCATCTTTCATCCAGTGCTGCACTGATGTGTCTGGATTCTGAGTCATGGGGAATGAAAAAGAATTGTCAAAGGATCTGTGGGGAAAAAGGTAGTTGAACTGTATAAAACAGGAAAGGGATATAAAAAGATATCCAAGGAATTGAGAATGCAAATCAGCAGTATTCAAACTCTAATCAAGAAGTGGAAATGAGGCGTTTTGTTTGATAACATACTGCATTCATCTTGCCATTAATTCTGACCAAATTTCCTGTGCCTTTGTAGCTCACACATCCCCAAACATCAGCAATCCACCTCCGTGTTTCACAGTAGGAATGGTGTACCTTTCATCATAGGCCTTGTTGACTCCTCTCCAAATGTAGCGTTTATGGTTGTGGCCAAAAAGCTCAATTTTGGTCTCATCACGCCAAATGACTTTGTGTCAGAAGGTTTGAGGCTTGTCTCTGTGCTGTTTGGCGAATTGTAAGTGGGATACTTTGTGGCATTTCCGTAGTAATGGCTTCTGGCAACTCGACCATGCAGCCCATCTTTCTGCAAGTGCCTCCTTATTGTGCATCTTGAAACAGCCACACCACATGTCCTGTATTTCACCTGAAGTTATTTGTGGGTTTGTCTTTGCATCTCAAACAATTTTCCTGGCAGTTGTGGCTGAAATTTTAGTTGGTCTACCTGACCTTGGTTTGGTTTCAACAGAACCCCTCATTTTCCACTTCTTTAAGTTTGAACACTGCTGATTTGCATTCTCAATTCCTTGGATATCTTTTTATATCCCTTTCCTGTTTTATACAGTTCAACTACATTTTCCCGCAGATCCTTTGACAACTCTTTTGCTTTCCCCATGACTCAGAATCCAGAATCGTCAGTGTAGCACTGGATGAAAGATGCAAGGGTCTGTCAGGAGTCCAGAAACTCATTGACCTTTTTTACACACACACTAATTACAAGAAAACAGATCACAGGTGAGGATGGTTACCTTTAATAGCCATTCAAACCCCTTTGTGTCAACTTGTGTGCATGTTATCAGGCCAAAATCACCAGGGTATGTAAACTTTTGATCAGGGTCATTTGGGTAGTTTCTGTTGTCATTATGATTTAAAAAGAGTAAACACAGTTGAATGATAATAAATGGCTTCAGCCAAACCACTACCATGAGTGAAAGAAAAGTTTTTGTGTTATCATTCATATCCTCTGAAAAATGGCCAAGAAATCATAAATTCTGCCATGGTATGTAAACTTATGAGCACAACTGTACCTTTTCAATGGCTTGCCATCGAAAGGTAGCCAAATATTTATTGTGCTGCTTGGTAAAATGCTAGACAAGAGCGGTAGTGGCCTCTCCAGCACCAATAGTTGACAGATGATTCCTGATACGTATATTAACCTCATTCTTCGGTAACCCTACGTACTGTAATTTGCAATTAATGCATGTAATGACATAATAGGCAGTGCAATTCAGACATTAATCTATCACAAAATTCTTTCCTGTAGTCATGGAGCAAACAATTTCAGAAAATAAGGCATATTCACAAGGTCTACATCGCCTTTTGCCACATTTAAACATTCCTTTATGTTGTAGCCATGAACTTTGAGCATGCCTTATTAGTTTGCTAATACATGGAGATAAGATATTTCCCAGTGTTTTGCTTTTTCTGTATGAACATTGTAGTCCATTTTCAACACTTGTGACTAAACCATCATCTGCAGATGAAAGTTGAAAATGTTTTTTAACAATTCTGCATATTTCTTTATACTGAGAGCTATGATTTGTCACAAAGTATACCCCCTTTTTCTTCCTACTCTCGATATTGACATTCCTGATTTTGTCCCTTAGGAGTATCTCTCTATCCATGTTAACCACCCGATTGTGAGCTTTGTCCAAAACTGGTTCAGGATAGCCCCTTTCTTTGAATCTATTTCTTAGATCATCACTCTGTTTGCTAAAAGCTGCATCCTCTGAGCAATTTCTTTTTATTCTCATGAATTGGCCTTTGACCACTGTAAAGGGAACATGTACAGGGTGACAGCTTCTAGCATGTAACAATGTGTTCCTTGTAATTGGCTTGCGATATGTATCACTCGTAATATAGCCATTACTATTTCCTGTCAATAAATCCAGAAAGCAAATGCTCTTAACATGATGTTAATTACCTATAAGAATCATAATTAATTGACCTCAATAAGAGAAGAGATAGGCAAAATACAAATTGAAATGAATAATAGAAAGGCAGGAACAGATTTTTCCAGCTTTGACCTTATACTTAAATCTTCACTTATTGAGACGAAATGTTTGATCCTTAGTCTGAAACACTCCAAATATATCAATATATGCCGCAGTTTTCTCCTCATGCGTCCCAACTTGTATCGCCCACACATGCAGTGCCCTGTGCTTCCTCTCTAACTCCTCCTGGAGTTATGTTGCAAGACATTGCTTCTCTCATGTCCTCTGCGGTTTCTGATGCATTGTCTGCTTTTCCCATGCTGCAGGGAAAGTGCAAGATGAAAAGTAAACATTCAGTAGGGGTTACTGACGCAGTTGTTGCTATTTCGGATGCCCCCTCCCAGAAGCCTGAGGAGGAGGATCTTTCGGTAGCATCTGAGGGGGAAATCTCAGATTCTAACAGTGTGATTCCTCCTGCTGATACTGAAGTTGTATCCTTCAGGTTTAAGCTAGAACACCTCCGTCTGTTACTTAAGGAGGTTTTAGCTACATTGGATGACAGCGACACTATGGTTGTAGTTAATCTTAAGAAATCCAGTAAGCTAAACAAATATTTTGATGTTCCTTCCTTGGTAGAGGTTTTTCCAGTACATGACCGAGCTTCTGAAATCATTGCTAAGGAATGGGAGAGACCGGGTATCCCTTTTTCTCCATCTCCTATATTTAAAAAGATGTTTCCCATAGCGGACTCTATCAAGGAGGCCTGGTAAACAGTACCCAAGGAGGAAGGAGCTATTTCCACTCTGGCCAAGAGAACTACTATCCCTATAGAGGATAGTTGTGCCTTTAAATATCCTATGGACAACAAATTAGAGGGGTTACTAAAGATGTATGTACACCAAGGTTTACAATGGCAATCTACTGTGTGCATTGAATAAAAGTCCTTAAATTGGCAAATTCCTTTATTACTACAGGTTATAAAACTGGGAGCAAAGATTTCAGGTTTTTCTGTACTAGCCCGCAGAGCTTTATGGTTAAATCCTTGGTCTGCGGATGTGTCATCTAAGTCTAAACTTTTAGTGATTCCTTAAAAGGGAAAGACCTTGTTTGGACCGGGTTTTACGGAAATAATCTCTGATATTACGTGAGGAAAGGGTCATCTCCCTCAGGATAAGAGAAACAAACAAAAGGAACGTCCGAGTAATTTTCGTTCCTATCAAAATTTCAAGGGGAACTCTTCCGCTTCCTCTTCCAGCAAGAACAGTCTAAACCTTCCTGGAGATCCAATCAGTCTTGGAACAAGGGAAAACAATCCAAAAAGCCTGCTATTGAATCAAAGACAGCATGAAGGGCCTGCCCCCGATCCGGGACCGGATCTTGTGGGGGCCAGGCTTTCCTTCTTCGCTCAGGCTTGGGTTCGAGATGTTCAGGATCCCTAGGCAGTGGACATAGTGTCCCAGGGATACAAACTAGAGTTCAAGAATTTTCCTCCCAGAGGCAGGTTTCTGCTTTCAAGATTATCTGTAGACTAGACAAAAAGAGAGGCGTTCTTACACTGTGTACGGAACCTCTCCGACCTGGGAGTAATAGTTCCCGTTCCGATGCAGGATCGGGGTCTGGGGTTTTATTCCAATCTGTGGTTCCCAAAAAGGAGGGAACCTTCAGACCAATTTTAGATCTCAAGAGTCTAAACAAATTCCTCAGAGTACCGTCCTTCAAGATGGAAACTATTCATTCTATTCTTCCTTTGCTCCAAGAGGGTCAATTTATGACAGCGGTGGATTTAGAAGACGCGTACCTGCATGTTCCCATTCACAGGGATCATCACAAGTTTCTAAGGTTTGCATTTTTAGAAAAACACTTCCAATTCGTGGCTCTTCCTTTCGGTCTTGCCACAGCTTCCAGAATTTTCTCAAAGGTTCTGGGATCCCTGTGTGCGGTGCTCCGATTACGGGGCATTGCAGTGGCACCCTATCTGGACAACATCCTGGTCCAGGCGCCATCCTTTCAACAAGGAAATGTTATCTTTCCTTCCATCTCACGGATGGAAGGTAAATTTGGAAAAGAGCTCCTTAGTTCCAAATACAAGGGTAACTTTCTTAAGAACCATAATAGATTCCCTATCAATGAAGATTTTTCTGACAGAAGTCAGGAAATCAAAGTTTTTCGATTCTTGCCTAGCGCTTCAGTCCGCTCAACGGCCATCAGTGGCTCAGTGCATGGAGGTAATCGAGCTGATGGTGGCGGCAATGGACATCACCCCGTTTGCTCGTT
Source organism: Bombina bombina (assembly GCF_027579735.1). Classification (NCBI taxonomy): domain Eukaryota; kingdom Metazoa; phylum Chordata; class Amphibia; order Anura; family Bombinatoridae; genus Bombina; species Bombina bombina. The sequence continues at coordinate 1,248,635,284 of NC_069500.1, forward strand.
TTCACCTCAGACCTCTCTGCAGTTAAACATGCTCAGTCAATGGAACGGAGATTATGTGGATTTGTCTCCACGAATACAGCTGGAGCAGGAGACAAGGGTTTCTCTTCTTTGGTGGTCGTCTCAGGATCATCTCTCCCAGGGAACCTGCTTTCGCAGACCCCCCTGGGTGATTGTGACAACAGACGCCAGCCTTCTAGGATGGGGAGCAGTCTGGGGCTCCCTAAAGGCCCAGGGAACTTGGACTCGGTCTGTTCTGCCCATAAACATTCTGGAGCTGAGAGCAATCTTCAATGCTCTTCTGGCCTGGCCCCAGTTAGCCTTGGCCCGGTTCATTAGGTTCCGGTCAGACAACATAACTTCAGTGGCTTACATCAATCATCAGGGGGGAACGCGGAGTTCCTTAGCCATGACAGAGGTAGCCAAGATAATTCGGTGGGCGGAGACCCACAATTGCTGTCTGTCGGCGATCCACATCCCAGGGGTGGACAACTGGGAAGGCGGACTTCCTGAGCAGACAGACTTTTCACCCGGGGGAGTGGGAACTCCATCCGGAGGTGTTTTCCAGCCTGATCCTCAAATGGGCTCAGCCGGAATTGGATCTCATGGCATCTCGGCAGAATGCCAAGCTTCCGAGGTACGGATCGAGGTCAAGGGACCCTCAGGCGGTACTGATAGATGCCATGGCGGTACCTTGGAATTTTAGTCTTGCATACCTATTTCTTCCTTTAACTCTTCTTCCTCGTGTCATTGCTCGAATCAAGCAGGAGAGGGAGTCGGTGATCCTGATTGTACCGGCTTGGCCTCGCACGATTTGGTATTCAGACCTGGTGGACATGTAATCTCTTCCACCTTGGAGACTTCCGTTGAGGAAGGACCTTCTACTTTAAGGGCCCTTCCTTCATCCAAATCTAGTTTCTCTGAAGCTGAGTGCTTGGAGATTGAACGCTTAATTTTATCCAAGCAGGATTTTCAGATTCGGTCATAGAGACCATGATTCAGGCTTGTAAACCTGTGACTAGAAAGATTTACCACAGGATATGGCGTAAATATCTATATTGGTGTGAATCCAAGGGCTACTCTTGGAGTAGAGTTAGGATTTATAGAATTCTGTCATTTCTCCAAGAAGGTTTGGGAAAAGGATTATCGGCAAGTTCCCTAAAGGGTCAAATATCTGCTTTGCCTATTTTGTTACATAGACGCCTGGCAGACGTTCCAGATGTGCAGTCGTTTTGTCAGGCCTTGGTCAGGATCAGGCCTGTGTTCAAACCAGTTACTCCTCCATGGAGTCTTAATTTAGTTCTTAAGGTTCTTCAAAGGGTCTCCGTTTGAGCCTATGCATTCCTTACATATTAAGTTACCTTGTAAAGTTTTATTTCTTGTTGCTATTTCATCTGCTCGTAGAGTGTCAGAGCTCTTGGCATTACAGTATGAGTCACCTTACCTTATTTTTCATTCGGATAAGGTAGTTTTACGTACAAAGTTAGGGTTTCTCCCTAAAGTAGTTTCTGACCCGAACATTAATCAGGAGATTGCTGTTCCTTCATTGTGTCCTAATCCTCCTCCTCAGAAGGAACGGCTTCTGCACAATTTAGAAGTGGTACATGCTCTAAAATTTTATTTACAGGCGACTAAGGATTTTCATCAGTCTTCTGCTTTGTTTGTGGTTTTCTCGGGAAAACGTAAGGGACAGAAATCTACAGCTACTTTTTCTTCTTTTTGGCTGAAGAGTATCGTATATTTTGCCTATGAAACTGCTGGACAGCATCCTCCAGAGAGAGTTACGGCACATTCCACGAGGGCTGTTTCTTCCTCATGGGCATTCAAAAATGAAGCTTCTGTGGAACAGACTTGCAAGGCTGCAACTTGGTCCTCTCTTCACTCTTTTTCAAAATTCTACAAATTTGACACTTTTTTGCCTCGGCTGAGGCCACTTTTGGGAGAAAGGTTCTTCAAGCAGTGGTGCCTTCTGTTTAGGTTCCCTGTCTTGTCCCTCCCTTAGCTTGGGTATTGATTCCCAATAGTAATTAGATGATCCGTGAACTCATCGTGTCATTAGAAAGAAAAGAAAATTTATGCTTACCTGATAAATTTGTTTCTTTCTTGACACGATGAGTCCACGGCCCTCCCTGTTCTTAAGACAGGTTGTTGGTATGTTATAAACTTCAGATACCTCTGCACCTTGTTGCTTCCTTTCTCTCCTTTACTTTGGTCGAATGACTGGGGTGGGAGGGAAGGGAGGTAATATTTAACAGCTTTTCTGTGGTGCTCTTTGCTGCCTCCTGCTGGGCAGGAGTGATATTCCCAATATTAATTAGATGATCCGTGGACTCATCGTGTCAAGAAAGAAACACATTTATCAGGTAAGCATAAATTTTCTTTTTTGCAACAAAATGCGATCATATTGGGTGTTTGTATGATTTGAGACACTTTCCATGTGATTTGTGGTTAGGGTACACCTAATAATTACATTTTAATTTGAAGACTTTTCTCTCTAATTTTTTCAGTGTGTAGATATCATTTAAAAATAGTTTCATGCAGTATAATTGAGTCCCTGAGGAAATAAATCCCACAGTTGCAGGAGATGTTGCCATTACGGTTACTGGAGGTGCAGTGCTTAATTCTTTTTTCATTTTTTTTTTTATTTTTCTTCTCTTTATGTGAGTGCACTTGTTGGTATATTATTTGACATATATTGCAGAATACTAAGTCCATTTTTTATTTTTTTTATTTATTTTTTTGTAGGGTGCAGAAAACTGCTTTGAGGGTTTAACATTTGTGATAACTGGTGTTCTGGAATCTATTGAAAGGGATGAGGCCAAATCTCTAGTTGAGCGCTATGGAGGAAAAGTAACTGGAAATGTCAGCAAGAAAACAAGCTATCTTATCATGGGTCGTGATGGAGGAGTCTCTAAGCAGGAAAAGGTAGAGGCTACTATAAAATACATTAGTTATGAAATACTTTCTGCTTACACAAACCATTTGTTTCATCTCATTTTAATGTTATAGCTACCTCAAATAATACACTTAAATTTATTATGGAGGAAAATATGGATTTATGCTTTCTGTATTCTCCCACATGCACTTATTTTATAGGTATAGCAGTCAATTCATCATTACCTTCAGTAATCTTTTGGGTAATGTATCCTTGTCTTCATGCCCATTTAAAAATGTGAAAAGGGTTGAACCCTGATGTATTAAATAAAGTTCAATTTTACACATATGGAGGCTGGTGTTGGAGTTTGATTTTATGCTGTATACGGTTGGCCTTGGCAGATCCATAACTGTTTTGGCTAACCATATTATTAGTTTGTGGCATTAAAATTTATTTTTATCCACCTGTCTGTTACATTATACAGGATTTGTTTAACCCCTGGCCACTTCAACAAAACATGAGCATTTGTATGGTTCTTTTGCTTGCATATCTTCCAGCTGTCCTGAAATTTTCAGGACAGGATCAATTTGGGAGGAACTAAATCCTATTTTTCCCTCCATATTTTCACTTTAGTAAAGGGAAATAAGTAAATACTAACAGTAAATTCTTACACTGCCTATGAGAAGACTTTTCTTTCTAATGACACAGTAAGTCCACGGATCATCATCAATTACTGATGGGAATATCACTCCTGGCCAGCAGGAGGAGGCAAAAAGCACCACAGCAAAGCTGTTAAATATCACTCCCCTACCCACAATGCCCCAGTCATTCTCTTAGCCTGTAGTGCAAGGAGGAGGTGAAGTTTAGGTGTCTGATGAAAACTTATCTTCAATCAAGATTTTATTATTTTTAACCCCTTAACGACACACATCATACCGGGTATGTCATACACAAACTGGTCTTTTAAGACCAGCGACGTACCCTGTATGTCAGAGATTTAAAGCAGCTGGAAGCGATCCTGATCACTTCCAGCTTCTTTCGTGATGCCTCGATAATGACGGCCCATCGCTGGACTAGTTCCGGTTATATCTATGGGAGAGGGAGGAGGGGAAATATTCCTTTGGAAAGGGTATCGGGGGATCTGGGAGGGGGGTACGATATTGAGGGGGGCAGCTACACTACGGAAACATGGGGTTAAAAGCAAATTTTTGTTAAGAAATTGGGTACTGGCAGGCAGCTGCCAGTACCTAAAATGGCCACAAATAGGAAGAGCGGGGAGGTTAAGAGAGCTGTTTGGGGGGGATTGTTGAGGTTTGGGGGTTAGGGCGGAACCTACACTGCAGAAACTATGAATGTATTTAAAAAAAAAAAATTGCTTTTATTTTAGTACTGGCAGACTTTAAGCTCCCTACCTTATTAACCCCTTCACTGCTGGGCATAATAAAAGTGTGGTGCGCAGCGACATTTAGCTGCCTTCTAATTCTCAAAAAGCAATGCTAAAGCCATATATGTCTGCTATTTCTGAACAAAGGGGATCCCAGAGAAGCATTTACAACCATTTGTGCCATAATTGCACAAGCTGTTTGTAAATAATTTCAGTGAGAAACCTAAAGTTTGTGAGAAAGTTAGTGATTTCTTTTATTGGATCGCATTTGACGGTAAAATGGTGGCATGAAATATACCAAAATGGGCCTAGATCAATACTTTGGGTTGTCTAATAAAAAAATATATATACATGTAAAAGGATATTCAGGGATTCCTGACAGATATCAGTGATCCAATGTAACCATCGCTAATATTGAAAAAAAAAAATGATTTTGAAATAGCAAAGTGCTACTGGTATTTATTGCCCTATAACTTGCAAAAAAAGCAAAGAACATTTAAACATTGGGTATTTCTAAACTCAGTACAAAATGTAGAAACTATTTAGCATGGTTGTTTTTTGGTGGTTGTAGATGTGTAACAGATTTTGGGGGTCAAAGTTAGAAAAAGTGGGTTTTTCCATTTCTTTCATGTAATTGGCAAGAGTCCATGAGCTAGTGACGTATGGGATATACATTCCTACCAGGAGGGGCAAAGTTTCCCAAACCTCAAAATGCCTATAAATACACCCCTCACCACACCCACAATTCAGTTTTACAAACTTTGCCTCCCATGGAGGTGGTGAAGTAAGTTAGTGCTAGATTTCTACGTTGATATGCACTTCGCAGCAGGCTGAAGCCGGATTTCCTCTCAGAGTGCAGTGAATGTCAGAGGGATGTGAAGAGAGTATTGCCTATTTGAATACCATGGTCTTCCTCTAGGGGATCTATTTCATAGGTTCTCTGTTATCGGTCGTAGAGATTTCTTCTCCTACCTCCCTTTTCAGATCGACGATATACTCTTATATACCATTACCTCTACTGATTCTCGTTTCAGTACTGGTTTGGCTATCTACTATATGTAGATGAGTGTCTTAGGGTAAGTAAGTCTTATTTCTATTCATGACACTCAAAGCTATGGTTGGGCACTTTATATGTAAAGTTCTAAATATATGTGTTAAAACTTATAATTGCCATGATTCAAGATAATCAGTATTCCTTCTTTCAGACTGCCAGTTTTCATTTTTGGGAAAATGCATATAAATTATTTTTTTTTCTTACCTTAAAAATTTTTTCAATTGACTTTTCTCTTGTAAGGTGTATCCAGTCCACGGATTCATCCATTAGTTGTGGGATATTCTCCTTCCCAACAGGAAGCTGCAAGAGGATCACCCACAGCAGAGCTGTCTATATAGCTCCTCCCCTAACTGCCACCTCCCAGTCATTATCTTGCAGCTCTCGACAAGGGAAGTAGCTAGAGAGATGTGGTGCACTAATGTAGTTTATCTTCAATCAAAAGTTTGTTATTTTCAAATGGTACCGGAGTTGTACTATTTTAACCTCAGGCAGAAAGTTGAAGAAGAGTCTGCCTGTGGTCTTTGATGATCTTAGCAGTTTGTAACTAAGATCCATTGCTATTCTCACACATAACTGAAGAGATGAGGTAACTTCAGCTGGGGGAATAGCGTGCAGGGTCTCCTGCTCTGAGGTATGTGCAGTTTTAAATTTTTCTAGAGAAATGAATATGCTAGAAAATGCTGACAATACCGGATTTATTTAAGGTAAGCCTGATTACATTGATTTAATAACGACTGGTATCATGCTTGCTGTAAAGGGTAATATTTTTATTATTTACTCACATTACTGAATAGATATGTTTGCTTTTATCTTGGAAAGTTCTGTTCTTGGTAGCTATCTCTTCGGCTCGAAGAGTTTCAGAGTTATCTGCCTTACAGTTTGATTCCCCTTATCTGATCTTCCATGCAGATAAGGTAGTGTTGCGTACCAAACATGGGTTTCTTCCTAAGGTGGTATCTAATAAGAATATCAATCAGGAGATTGTTGTTCCGTCATTGTGTCCTAATCCTTCTTCAAAGAAGGAACGTCTGTTACACAATCTTGACGTGGTTCGTGCTTTAAAGTTTTATTTACAAGCTACTAAAGATTTTAGTCAAACATCTGCATTGTTTGTTGTCTACTCTGGACAGAGGAAAGGCCAAAAGGCTTCTGCAACTTCTCTTTCCTTTTGGTTAAGAAGTATAATCCGCTTAGCTTATGAGACTGCTGGCCAGCAGCCTCCTGTAAGAATTACAGCTCATTCCACTAGAGCAGTGGCTTCCACATGGGCTTTTAAAAATGAGGCTTCTGTTGAACAGATTTGTAAGGCGGCGACTTGGTCTTCGCTTCATACTTTTTCTAAATTCTACAAATTTGATACTTTTGCTTCTTCGGAGGCTATTTTTGGGAGAAAGGTCTTACAGGCAGTGGTGCCTTCCGTTTAAGTTCCTGCCTTGTCCCTCCCTTCATCTGTGTCCTATAGCTTTGGTATTGGTATCCCACAAGTAATGGATGAATCCGTGGACTGGATACACCTTACAAGAGAAAACAAAATTTATGCTTACCTGATAAATTTATTTCTCTTGTGGTGTATCCAGTCCACGGCCCACCCTGTCAGGGTTTTGTAAATTTTTAAACTACAGTCACCACTGCACCCTATAGTTTCTCCTTTCTCTTGCTTGTCTTCGGTCGAATGACTGGGAGGTGGCAGTTAGGGGAGGAGCTATATAGACAGCTCTGCTGTGGGTGATCCTCTTGCAGCTTCCTGTTGGGAAGGAGAATATCCCACAAGTAATGGATGAATCCGTGGACTGGATACACCTCAAGAGAAATAAATTTATTAGGTAAGCATAAATTTTGTTTTATTCAAAATTGCGGGCTGTTAGGCTCGCGGGTGCAGAAAATGCTTCTATTTATTGCGTCATTTTTGGCGCAAAAATTTTGTTATTTCCGGCGTCATAGTTGGCGCCGGAAATTTTCACATGATTGTGTCATTTTTGACGTATGTGTGTTGCGGACGTTTTTTGGCGCCAAAAAATGTGGGCGTCATTCTTGGCGCCAGTTTTTTTCACATTATTTCAGTCTCACTTTTTAGTTGCTTCTGGTTTCTAGAGGCTTGTTTTGTTTTGCATTCTTTCCCATTCCTGAAACTGCCATTTAAGGAATTTGATAATTTTACTTTATATGTTGTTTTTTCTATTACATATTGCAAGATGTCACTACCTGACCCTGGATCAGAATCTACTTCTGGAAAGATGCTGCCTGATGTCGGTTCTACCAAAGCTAAGTGCATTTGTTGTAAACTTTTGGTAACTGTTCCTCCGGCTGTAGTTTGTGTTAATTGTCATGATAAACTATCAAACGCTGATATTTCCATTAGTAATAATCCATTACCTGTTGTTGTTCCTTCAACAACTAATGTTCAGGATGTTCCTGTTAATGTAAAAGAATTTGTTTTTAATTCTATTCGGAAGGCTCTGTCTGTTATTCCTCCTTCTAGTAAACGTAAGAGGTCTTTTAAAACTTCTCATATTTCAGATGAATTTTTAAATGACCGCCATAATTCTGACTTGTCTATTTCTGATGAGGATCTATCTGGTTCAGAAGATTCTGCCTCAGATATTGACACTGATAAATCTTCATATTTGTTTAAGATGGAGTTTATTCGTTCTTTACTGAAAGAAGTGTTGATTGCATTAGATATGGAGGAGTCTAGTCCTCTTGATATTAAAACTAATAAGCGTTTAAATTCAGTTTCTAAACCTCATGTAGTTATTCCAGAAGTTTTTCCAGTTCCTGATGCTATTTCAGAAGTAATTTCTAGGGAATGGAATAGTCTGGGTACTTCATTTACTCCTTCTCCAAGGTTTAAGAAATTGTACCCTTTGCCATCTGATAGATTAGAGTTTTGGGAGAAAATCCCCAAAGTTGATGGGGCTATCTCTACTCTTGCTAAACGTACTACTATTCCTACGGCAGATAGTACTTCTTTTAAGGATCCTTTAGATAGGAAGCTTGAATCCTTTCTAAGGAAGGCTTATTTATGTTCAGGTAATCTTCTCAGGCCTGCTATTTCTTTGGCTGATGTTGCTGCAGCTTCTACCTTCTGGTTGGAGGCATTAGCGCAACAAGTGTCAGACCATAATGCTTATAGCATTGTTAAACTTCTTCAACATGCTAATAACTTTGTTTGTGATGCCATTTTTTATATCATTAGAATTGATGTCAGGTATATGTCTTTAGCTATTTTAGCTAGAAGAGCTTTATGGCTTAAGTCTTGGAATGCAGATATGACTTCTAAGTCAACGTTGCTTTCTCTTTCTTTCCAAGGTAATAAATCATTTGGTTCTCAGTTGGATTCAATAATTTCAACTGTTACTGGGGGAAGGGAGCTTTTTTGCCTCAGGACAAAAAGTCTAAAGGTAAATATAGGGCTGCTAATCGTTTTCGTTCCTTTCGTCAGAATATGGAACAAAAACCTGACCCTTCCCCTAAAGGAACAGTTTCCATTTGGAAACCTTCTCCAGTCTGGAATAAATCCAAGCCTTTTAGAAAGTAAAAACCAGCCCCCAAATCCGCATGAAGGTGCAGCCCTCATTCCAGCAAAGCTGGTAGGGGGCAGGTTACGATTTTTCAAAGATGTTTGGATCAATTTGATTCAAAGTCTTTGGATTCAGAACATTGTTTCACAAGGGTACAGATTAGGTTTCAAGGTAAGACCGCCTGTGAGAAGATTTGTTTCTCTCACGCATTCCAGTAAACCCAGTAAAGGCTCAGGCGTTTCTGAAATGTGTTTCAGACCTAGAGTCAGCTGGGGTAATTGTGCCAGTTCCAGTTCTGGAACAGGGTCTGGGGTTTTACTCAAATCTGTACATTGTACCAAAGAAGGAGAGTTCCTTCAGACCAGTTCTGGATCTAAAAATATTGAATCGTTATGTAAGGATACCAACATTCAAAATGGTGACTATAAGTAATATTCTGCCTTTTGTTCAGCAAGGGCATTATATGTCTACAATAGACTTACAGGATGCATATCTTCATATTCCAATCCATCCAGATCACTATCAGTTTCTGAGATTCTGTTTTCTAGACAAGCATTACCAGTTTGTTGCTCTTTCGTTTGGCCTAGCAACAGCTCCAAGGATCTTTTCAAAGGTTCTCTGTGCCCTTCTCTCTGTAATCAGAGAACAGGGTATTGCGGCATTTCCTTATTTGGACGATATCTTGGTACTCGCTCGTCTTTACATTCTGCAGAATCTCATACGAATCAACTTGTGGTGTTTCTTCAAAGACATGGTTGGAGGATCAATTTACCAAAGAGTTCCTTGATTCCTCAGACAAGGGTAACCTTTTTGGGTTTCCAAATAGATTCAGTGTCCATGACTTTGTCTCCAACAGAAAAGAGACGTCTGAAATTGGTTTCAGCTTGTCGAAACCTTCAGTCTCAATCATTCCCTTCGGTAGCTTTTTGCATGGAAATTCTAGGTCTCATGACTGCTGCATCGGACGCGATCCCTTTTGCTCGTTTCCACATGAGACCTCTTCAGCTTTCTATGCTGAACCAATGGTGCAGGGATTATACAAAGATATCACAATTAATATCTTTAAATCCCAATGTTGGATCTTCTCTGATTTGGTGGTTGTATCACCATCGTTTAATTCAAGGGGCCTCTTTTGTTCGTCCAACCTGGACTGTGATCTCAACAGATGCGAGTCTTTCAGGTTGGTGAACTGTATGGGGATCTCTGACAGCGCAGGGGGTTTGGGAATCTCAGGAGGCGAGATTACCAATCAACATTTTGGAACTCCATGCGATTTTCAGAGCTCTTCAGTTCTGGCCTCTTCTGAAGAGAGAATCTTTATTTGTTTTCAGACAGACAATGTCACAACCGTGGCGTATGTCAATCATCAAGGAGGGACTCAGTCCTCTGGCTATGAAAGAAGTATCTCGGATACTTGTATGGGCGGAATCCAGCTCCTGTCTAATTTCTGCGGTTCACATCCCAGGTATAGACAATTGGTAAGCGGATTATCTCAGTCGCCAGACGTTACATCCGGGCGAATGGTCTCTTCACCCAGAGGTATTTCTTCAGATTGTTCAAATCTGTGGACTTCCAGAAATAGATTTGATGGCTTCTCATCTAAACAAGAAACTTCCCAGGTATCTGTCCAGATCCAGGGATCCTCAGGCGGAAGCGGTGGACGTGTTGTCACTTCCTTGGAATTATCAACCTGCCTATATCTTTCCGCCTCTAGTTCTTCTTCCAAGAGTGATTTCCAAAATCCTAATGGAGCGTTCGTTTGTACTGCTGGTGGCTCCAGCATGGCCACACAGGTTTTGGTATGCGGATCTCGTTCGGATGGCCAGTTGTCAACCTTGGACACTTCCGTTAAGGCCAGAGCTTCTATCTCAAGGCCCATTTTTCCATCAGGATCTCAAATCATTAAATTTGATGGTATGGAGATTGAACGCTTAATACTTAGTCATAGAGGTTTCTCTGATTCAGTGATTAATACTACGTTACAGGCTCGTAAATCTGTGTCTAGAAAGATTTATTACAGAGTTTGGAAGACTTACATTTCTTGGTGTTCTTCTCATAAATTCTCTTGCCATTCTTTTAGAATTCCTAGAATTTTAGTTTCTTCAGGACGGTTTGGATAAGGGTTTGTCTGCAAGTTTCCTTTAAAGGACAAATCTCTGCTCTTTCTGTACTTTTTCACAGAAAGATTGCTAATCATCCTGATATTCATTGTTTTGTACAGGCTTTGGTTCGTATTAAACCTGTCATTAAGTCAATTTCTCCTCCTTGGAGTCTTAATTTGGTTCTGAGGGCTTTACAGGCTCCTCCGTTTGAACCTATGCATTCTCTGGATATTAAATTACTTTCTTGGAAAGTTTTATTCCATTTGGCCATCTCTTCTGCTAGAAGAGTTTCTGAGTTATCTGCTCTTTCTTGTGAATCTCCTTTTCTGATTGCGGACGATGTTGCGGACTTCATTTAATTTTTTTACCTAAAGTTGTGAATTTTAACAACATTAGTAGAGAAATTGTTGTCCCTTCTTTGTGTCCTAATCCTAAGAATTCTCTGGAGAGATCTTTACATTCTTTGGATGTAGTAAGAGCTTTGAAATATTATGTTGAAGCTACTAAATATTTCAGAAAGACTTCTAGTCTATTTGTTATCTTTTCTGGTTTAAGGAAAGGTCAGAAGGCTTCTGCCATTTCTTTGGCGTCTTGGTTAAAGTCTTTGATTCATCTTGCTTATGTGGAGTCGGGTAAATCCCCTCCTCAAAGGATTACGGCTCATTCTACTAGGTCAGTTTCTACTTCCTGGGCTTTTAAGAATGAAGCTTCTGTTGATCAGATTTGCAAAGCAGCAACTTGGTCTTCTTTGCATACTTTTACTAAATTCTACCATTTTGATGTTTTTTCTTCTTCTGAAGCTGTTTTTGGTAGAAAAGTACTTCAGGCAGCTGTCTCAGTTTGATTCTTCTGCTTATAATTTCAGTTTTCTTTCATGTAATTAGCAAGAGTCCATGAGCTAGTGACGTATGGGATATACATTCCTACCAGGAGGGGCAAAGTTTCCCAAACCTTAAAATGCCTATAAATACACCCCTCACCACACCCACAATTCAGTTTTACAAACTTTGCCTCCGATGGAGGTGGTGAAGTAAGTTTGTGCTAGATTCTACGTTGATATGCGCTCCGCAGCAAGTTGGAGCCCGGTTTTCCTCTCAGCGTGCAGTGAATGTCAGACGGATGTGAGGAGAGTATTGCCTATTTGAATGCAGTGATCTCCTTCTACGGGGTCTATTTCATAGGTTCTCTGTTATCGGTCGTAGAGATTCATCTCTTACCTCCCTTTTCAGATCGACGATATACTCTTATATATACCATTACCTCTGCTGATTCTCGTTTCAGTACTGGTTTGGCTTTCTACAAACATGTAGATGAGTGTCCTGGGGTAAGTAAATCTTATTTTCTGTGACACTCTAAGCTATGGTTGGGCACTTTGTTTATAAAGTTCTAAATATATGTATTCAAACATTTATTTGCCTTGACTCAGAATGTTCAACATTCCTTATTTTTCAGACAGTCAGTTTCATATTTGGGATAAATGCATTTGTTTCAATCATTTTTTCTTACCTTTAAAAAATTTGACTTTTTCCCTGTGGGCTGTTAGGCTCGCGGGGGCAGAAAATGCTTCATTTTATTGCGTCATTCTTGGCGCGGACTTTTTTGGCGCAAAATTTTTTTTTCTGTTTCCGGCGTCATACGTGTCGCCGGAAGTTGCGTAATTTTTTTGACTTTTTTTGCGTCAAAAATGTCGGCGTTCCGGATGTGGCGTCATTTTTGGCGCCAAAAGCATTTAGGCGCCAAATAATGTGGGTGTCTTTTTTGGCGCTAAAAAATATGGGCGTCATTTTTGTCTCCACATTATTTAAGTCTCATTATTTATTGCTTCTGGTTACTGTCATTTAAGGAATTTGATCAATTTTGCTTTATATGTTGTTTTTTTCTTTTACATATTGCAAGATGTTCCACGTTGCAACTGAGTCAGAAGATACTTCAGGAAAATCACTGCCCAGTGCTGGAGCTACCAAGCTAAGTGTATCTGCTATAAACTTTTGGTATCTGTTTCTCCAGCTGTTGTTTGTATTGCATATCATGTCAAACTTATTAATGCAGATAAAATTTCCTTTAGTACTGTTCCGTCAACATCTAATTTTCAGAGTGTTCCTGATAACATAAGAGATTTTATTTTTTTAAATCCATTAAGAAGGCTATGTCTGTTATTTCTCCTTCTAGTATACATAAAAGTCTTTTAAAACTTCTCTTTTTTCAGATGAATTTTTAAATGAACATCATCATTCTGATACTGATAATGGTTCTTCTGGTTCAGAGGTTTCTGTCTCAGAGGTTGATGCTGATAAATCTTTGTATTTGTTCAAGATGGAATTTATTTACTTAAAGAAGTATTATTTGCATTAGAAATAGAGGATTCTGGTCCTCTTGATACTAAATGTAACGTTTAAATAAGGTTTTTAAATCTCCTGTAGTTATTCCAGAAGTGTTTAATCTCCCTGATGCTATTTCTGAAGTAATTTCCAGGGAATGGAATAATTTGGGTAATTTATTTACTCCTTCTAGACGTTTAAGCAATTATATCCTGTGCCATCTGACAGATTAGAGTTTTTTGGGACAAAAATCCCTAAGGTTATGGGGCTGTCTCTACTCCTGCTAATGTACTACTATTCCTACGGCAGATAGTACTTCATTTAAGGATCCTTTAGATAGGAAAATTGAATCCTTTCTAAGAAAAGCTTACTTATGTTCAGGTAATCTTCTTAGACCTGCTATATTTTTAGCGGATGTTGCTGCAGCTTCAACTTTTTGGTTAGAAGCTTTAGCGCAACAAGTAACAGATCATAATTTTATAGCATTTTTATTATTCTATAACATGCTAATAATTTTATTGGTGATACCATCTTTTGATATCATTAGAGTTGATGTCAGGTATATGTCTCTAGCTATTTTAGCTAGAAAAGCTTTATGGATTAAACTTGGAATGCTGATATGTCTTCTAAGTCAACTTTGCTTTCCCTTTCTTTCCAGGGTAAATAATCATTTTCGTTCCTTTCCTCACAACAAGGAACAAAAGCCTGATCCTTCATCCTCAGGAGCGGTATCAGTTTGGAAACTATTTCCAGTTTGGAATATATCCAAGCCTTATAGAAACCTATAGCCAGCTCCTAAGTACCTATGAAGGTGCGGCCCTTATTCCAGCTCAGCTGGTATGGGGCAGATTACGTTTTCTTCAAGAAATTTGGATCAATTCCGTTCTCAATCTCTGGTTTCAGAACATTGTTTCAGAAAGGTACAGAATTGGCTTCAAGTTAAGGCCTCCTGCTTAGAGATTTTTTCTTTCCCATGTCCCAGTTAACACAGCAAAGGCTCAGCATTTCTGAAATGTGTTTCAGATCTAGAGTTGGCTGGAGTAATTATGCCAGTTCCAGTTCTGGAACAGGGGCTGGGGTTTTATTTTATCTCTTCATTGTACCAAAGAAGGTCAATTCCTTCAGACCAGTTCCGGATCTATCATTATTGAATCGTTATGTTAGGATACCAACATTCAAGATGGTTACTGTAGGACTATCCTGCCTTTTGTTTAGCAACGGCATTATATGTCTACAATAGATTTACAGGATGTGTATCTGCATATTCCGATTCATCCAGATCACTTTTAGTGTCTGAGATTCTCTTTTTAGACAAGCATTACCAGTTTTGTGGCTCTTCCGTTTGGCCTAGCCTCAGTTCCAAGAATTTTTTTCAAAGGTTCTCGGTGCCCTTCTTTCTGTAATCAGAGAACAGGGTTTTGGTATTTCCTTATTTGGACGATATCTTGGTACTTGCTCAGTCTTCTCATTTTCGAAGAATCTCATACGAATCGACTTGTGTTGTTTCTTCAAGTTCATGGTTAGAGGTTCAATTTACCAATCAGTTCATTGATTCCTCAGACAAGGGTAACCTTTTTAGGTTTCTAGATAGATTCAGTGTCTATGACTCTGTCCTTGTCAGACAAGAGAAGTTTAACATTGATATCAGCTTGTCAAAACCTTCAGTCACAATCATTCCCTTTGGTAGCCTTATGCATGGAAATGTTAGGTCTTAGGACTGCCGCATCAGATGCGATCTCCTTTGCTCGTTTTCACATGCGACCTCTTCAGCTCTGTATGCTGAACCAATGGTGCAGGGATTACTCAAAGATATCTCAATTAATATCTTTAAACCGATTTTACGACACTCTCTGACATGGTGGACAGATCACCATCGTTTGGTTCAGGGGGCTTCTTTGTTCTTCCGACCTGGACTATAATCTCAACAGATGCAAGTCTTACAGGTTGGGGAGCTGTATGGGGGTATCTGACGGCACAAGGGGTTTGGGAATCTCAGGAGGTGAGATTTCCGATCAATATTTTGGAACTCCGTGCAATTTTCAGAGCTCTTCAGTCTTGGCCTCTTCTGAAGAGAGAGTTGTTCATTTGTTTTCAGATAGACAATGTCACAACTGTGGCATACATCAATCATCAAGGAGGGACTCACAGTCCTCTGGCTATGAAAGAAGTATCTCGAATTTTGGTTTGGGCGGAATCCAGCTCCTGTCTAATCTCTGCGGTTCATATCCCAGGTATGGACAATTGGAAAGCGGATTATCTCAGTCGCCAAACGTTGCACTTGGGTGAATGGTCTCTTCACCCAGAGGTATTTACTCAGATTGTTCAAATGTGGGAACTCCCAGAAATAGATCTGATGGCTTCTCATCTAAACAAGAAACTTCCCTGGTATCTGACCGGATCCCGGGATCCTCGGGCGGAGGCAGTGGATGCATTTTTCACTTCCTTGGAAGTATCATCCTGCCTATATCTTTCCGCCTCTAGTTTTTCTTCCAAGAGTAATCTCCAAGATTCTGAAGGAATGCTTGTTTGTTCTGCTGGTAGCTCCGGCATGGCCTCACAGGTTTTGGTATGCGGATCTGGTCCGGATGGCCTCTTGCCGACCGTGGACTCTTCCGTTAAGACCAGACCTTCTGTCGCAAGGTCCTTTTTTCCATCAGGATCTGAAATCCTTAAATTTAAAGGTATGGAGATTGAACGCTTGATTCTGGGTCAAAGAGGTTTCTCTGACTCTGTGATTAATACTATGTTACAGGCGCGTTAATCTGTATCTAGAGAGATATATTATAGAGTCTGGAAGACTTATATTTCTTGGTGTCTTTCTCATCATTTTTTGGCATTCTTTTAGAATACCGAGAATTTTTCAGTTTCTTCAGGATGGTTTAGATAAAGGTTTGTCCGCAATTTCCTTGAAAGGTCAAATCTCTGCTCTTTCTGTTCTTTTCCATAGAAAGATTGCTATTCTTCCTGATATTCATTGTTTTGTACAAGCTTTGGTTCGTATAAAACCTGTCATTAAGTCAATTTCTCCTCTTTGGAGTTTGAATTTGGTTCTGGGGGCTCTTCAAGTTCCTCCGTTTGAACCTATGCATTCGTTGGACATTAAATTACTTTCTTGGAAAGTTTTGTTCCTTTTGGCAATCTCTTCTGCCAGAAGAGTTTCTGAATTATCTACTCCTTCTTGTGAGTCTCCTTTTCTGATTTTTCATCAGGATAAGGCGGTGTTGCGAACTTCTTTTGATTTTTTACCTAAAGTTGTGAATTCCAACAACATTAGTAGAGAATTTGTGGTTCCTTCATTATGTCCTAATCCTAAGAATTCTAGGAAGAAATCGTTGCATTCTTTGGATGTTGTTAGAGCTTTGAAATATTATGTTGAAGCTACTAAGTCTTTCCGTAAGACTTCTAGTTTATTTGTTATCTTTTCCGGTTCTAGAAAAGGCCAGAAAGCTTCTGCCATTTCTTTGGCATCTTGGTTGAAATCTTTATTTCATCATGCTTATGTCGAGTCGGGTAAAACTCCGCCTCTAAGGATTACAATTCATTCTACTAGTTCAGTTTCTATTTCCTGGGCGTTTAGGAATGAAGCTTCGATTGATCAGATTTGCAAAGCAGCAACTTGGTCCTCTTTGCATACTTTTTCTAAATTCTACCATTTTGATGTGTTTTCTTCTTCTGAAGCAGTTTTTGGTAGAACAGTACTTCTGGCAGTGGTTTCAGTTTGAATCTTCTGCTTATGTTTTTCATTAAACTTTATTTTGGGTGTGGATTATTTTCAGCAGGAATTGGCTGTCTTTATTTTATCCCTCCCTCTCTAGTGACTCTTGTGTGGAAAGATCCACATCTTGGGTAGTCATTATCCCATACGTCACTAGCTCATGGACTCTTGCTAATTACATGAAAGAAAACATAATTTATGTAAGAACTTACCTGATAAATTCATTTCTTTCATATTAGCAAGAGTCCATGAGGCCCGCCCTTTTTTGTGGTGGTTATGATTTTTTTGTATAAAGCACAATTATTCCAATTCCTTATTTTATATGCTTTCGCACTTTTTTCTTATCACCCCACTTCTTGGCTATTCGTTAAACTGAATTGTGGGTGTGGTGAGGGGTGTATTTATAGGCATTTTAAGGTTTGGGAAACTTTGCCCCTCCTGGTAGGAATGTATATCCCATACGTCACTAGCTCATGGACTCTTGCTAATATGAAAGAAATGAATTTATCAGGTAAGTTCTTACATAAATTATGTTTTTTTCATTATAAGATTAAAACTTTTTGATTTGGGTTGTGGATTATTTTTTCAGCGGAATTGGCTGTCTTTATTTATCCCTCCCTCTCTAGTGACTCTTGCGTGGAAGTTCCACATTTTGGGTATCTGCTATCCCATACGTCACTAGCTCATGGACTCTTGCCAATTACATGAAAGAAAACATAATTTATGTAAGAACTTACCTGATAAATTCATTTCTTTCATATTGGCAAGAGTCCATGAGGCCCACCCTTTTTGTGGTGGTTATGATTTTTTTGTATAAAGCACAATTATTCCAATTCCTTGTTTGATGCTTTTGCTCCTTTCTTATAACCCCACTTCTTGGCTATTCGTTAAACTGAATTGTGGGTGTGGTGAGGGTGTATTTATAGGCATTTTGAGGTTTGGGAAACTTTGCCCCTCCTGGTAGGAATGTATATCCCATACGTCACTAGATCATGGACTCTTGCCAATATGAAAGAAATTAATTTATCAGGTTTTTTTCCTCATATTTTATAAAATAATTTAATAGTAAATTATAAGATATGATGAAAATATGGTATCTTAAGAAAGTCCATTTAATGGCGAGAAAAATGGTATCTAATATGTGTGGGTACAGTAAAAGCGTAAGAGGAAAATTACAGCTAAACACAAACACCACAGAAATGTAAAAATAGCCCTGGTCCTTAAGGGAAAGAAATTTAAAAATGGCCTTGTCCTTAAGGGGTTAAAGCAGTGTAAGCTTACTCTGATCTTTTCTGGGGTCTAGTTTTAGTCTACATCAGTCTCTTCAGTAGGGCAATGGTGGCTTTTGAGAACTTGTGGGGTACAATCCTCACTGCGTTTTCTCAAGATTTTGCTGCCCTATCCAGAAAGCCTGAGTAGGTTTACTTGGTCTTCTTTCTTTCTTTACAGGTCCATGTGAGGTGCTACTCCCTCTCAAACCAGGTGAGCTGTCCTGCTGCTTTCAGTTAAGTGCCATTTTAATTTCTTTGCAATGAGAATACTGGCACTTATTACAGCTAAGAGCCATATTACATTTATGGGTACTTTATTAAACCTTCATGTAAGTTTTTTTTTTTTTATTAAGGCAGTGTGGGCATTGAGACTGTGAGGAGTGGAATTCATGGTGGCTCAGTGATTAT
This sequence comes from Bombina bombina, assembly GCF_027579735.1. Taxonomy (NCBI): domain Eukaryota; kingdom Metazoa; phylum Chordata; class Amphibia; order Anura; family Bombinatoridae; genus Bombina; species Bombina bombina. Next base: position 1,248,653,929 of record NC_069500.1, read on the forward strand.
TTTAATTGGTAAAAACTTTTTACTGTTAGCCGTTTTTTTCGGCAGTTAAGGCTCTGTAACTGCTAGGACCGCTCTGTGTTTAAAAAAGGGGAACATCCTTGCTGATGCGGTTAAGTTTTGGCTCGCTTTCAGTGCGACTCAAGTGAGCTGCGCAGCTGTGACGTTGTAATCGGCTTCTCCGACTTTTATTTTCACTACGCTGCTGTTATTTTATGTCCCGATTGTCTCTTCTGTGTGGGAAGTCACTCCGTGAGCTACAGGACAGGTAGGCACCTCAGTAAAGTTACTGAGGTGTATAGGTAAGCTTGAGGTTATTTGGTTTATTTTGTTAATGTTATTTACATTTAAAGACACCGTACACTTATTTTTATTTTCAAATAAAGAACATTTTTTACTTTTTTTTTCTTATTTATTACACATCATCGATCAAGAGGCCTTTCAATCCAGTATCCCAGGCGAAATAACTGCTTGTCAGTTATGTTTTGATGCTCAGGTGGAACCTCCAGTTCCTTTTTGTTCCTCATGCATTGAGAGAACTTTTAAGTTATAGAGATAAAATATTTGACCATGATCCACCATTATCCCAGGCAATTGCTGTTCAGGTGTCTCCTGTAGCAGATATGCCGCAGCTTTCTCCTCAAGCGTCCCATCTTTTTAGTTACTTTGGATGACACCGACACAACTATTGTAGTCATCCCTAAAATAATATAGTAAATTGAACAAGTACTTTGATGTTTCCTCCCGGGTGGTGGTTTTTCCGGTTCCTGACCGTGCTACGGAGATTATTGCTACAGAATGGGAAAGACCTGGTATTCCTTTTTCTCTGTCTCCTATTTTTAAGAAAATGTTTCCTATAGCAGACTCTATTAAGGAGTTGTGGCAGACGGTTCCTAAGGTAGAGGGAGCAATCTCTACTTTAGCTAAGAGGACTACTATTCCCATAGAGGATAGTTGTTCTTTTAAGAATCCAATGGATAAAAAAAATTAGGCTTTATTAAAAAAGATGTATGTTCACCAGGGTTTACAATGGCAGACTGCGGTGTGTATAGCCACTGTTACCAGTGCTGCGGCTTATTGGTTTGATGCATTGTCTGAATCTCTTTTCTTAAAACGGATACTCCTCTTGAGGAGATCCAGGACAGGATTAAGTTAGCCAATTCCTTCATTACAGATGCTTCATTACAGGTTATTAAACTGGGAGCCAAAACTTCTGGTTTTGCAATCCTAGCCCTCAGAGCCTTGTGGTTGAAGCCCTGGTCTGCGAATGTGTCATCTAAATCTAAGCTCATGGCTATTCCTTACCGGAGTAAGACCTTGTTTGGACCCAGTTTGACGGAAATTATTTCAGATATTACTGGAGGGGGCAGACTCTCTCTTTTTTCCCAGGCTTTGATAAGAGATGTACCGGATCCCTGGGCGGTGGACATTGTCTCCCAGGGATACAAAATAGACTTCAAATCTTTTCCTCCAAGAGGCAGGTTTCTCCTCTCCAGATTATCTGTAGACCAGATAAAGAGATGTTATTACATTTTTGCCACGCTGGGGGAAATAGTTCCAGTTCCCTTTCAGGAAAGGGGACTGGGATTTTACTCAAATCAGTTCATAGTTCCAAAAAGGAGGGAACTTTTCAACCAATCCTAGATCTAAAATGTATAAACAAGTTTCTGAGAGTGCCATCCTTCAAGATGGAGACTATATGCTCCATTCTTAGTACAAGAGGGTCAGTTCATGACAACCATAGACCTAAAATATGCATACCTACATGTTCCCATTCACAGGGACCATCACAAGTTTCTGAGATTCGCCTTTTTGGACAATCCTTTCCAGTTCGTGGCCCTTACATTCAGCCTTGCCACAGCTTCCAGAATTTTTTCAAAGGTTTTGGGGGCTCTTTTAGCTGTGCTTAGATCTCGGGGCATTTCACTGGCACCTTATCTGGATGACATTCTGGTTCAGGCGCCATCTTTTCAACAAGCAGAATCTCATACGGAGATCTTGTTATCTTTTCTTCGATCCCACAGATGGAAGGTGAATCGGGAAAATAGTTCTCTGGTTCCAGCTACAAGGGTCGTATTTTTGGGGACCATAATAGACTCCCTGTTAATGAAGATTTCCTTAAATGTAATTTGCAAGAGTCCATGAGCTAGTGACGTATGGGATATACAATACTACCAGGAGGGGCAAAGTTTCACAAACCTCAAAATGCCTATAAATACACCCCTCACCACACCCACAATTCAGTTTTATAAACTGCCTCCTATGTAGGTGGTGAAGTAAGTTTGTGCTTGATTTTTATGATTTCTTCTATGATGAACGCTTCTAAGCATTCTGAAGCCCAATTTCTTTCAGAGTACAGTGTTTGTCAGAGGGATGTGACGGGAGTAGCGTCTATTGATTTTATGGTTTTCCTCGTGGGTTCTCTGTTATCAGTCGTAGGGATTCATCTCCTACCTCCCTTTTCAGATCCACAATATACTCTTATACACCATTACCTCTGCTGATACTTTTTTACTGGTACTGGTTTGGCTATATGGGGATGGGTGTCTTTCAGTAAGTATGTTTTCATTATTTAAGACACACTCAGCTATGGTTTGGCGCTTTATGTATTAATATAAAGTTTTAAATATATGTATTTTGTTTATATTTGCATGAGTCAAGTCTATGTATATTTCCTTTTGCAGACTGTCGGTTTCAGTTTGAGAAGCATGTTTTAGGTTATGTTATTTTTCTTACCTGGGGTATAGTCCTTTTTTTTTTTTTCTTCAAATTGACTTTTTTTTCTTTAAATTTTGCGGGCAAAATGCTGTTATTTATTGCGTCATTCTTGTTGCAAGAATTTTTGGCGCAAAGGTACATCTTTGATGACGCAAGTTCGTATATTTCCGGCGTCTTAGTTGATGCCAGATTTCCTTGCACGAGGTTGCATCTGTTATGACGCAAGTTGCGTCATTTCCTGATGTTGTTGGCGGCCAATACATTTTTCAACTTCCTTTTGTGTCGTGCATCATACTTGGCTCCAAAAAAAAATTGTTTATTTTTCACCCCACTTCCTATTTGCCTCTTGTCTATATGTTCAGAGGGCTATGCTGTTTGCATTTTTTCCCAATCCTGAAACTGCCATATAAGAAAATTGTAAATTTTGCTTTAATGTTGTTTTTTATATACATTTTGCAAGATGTCTCAATCTGATCCTGTCTCGGAAGAAACTGTTGGAACCCTGCTGCCTGATCACAGTTCTACCAAAGCTAAGTGTATCTGTTGTAAGTTAACTGAGATTATATCTCCAGATGTAGTATGTAACAGTTGTCATGATAAGCTTTTACACTCAGGAAACGTTTCCATCAGTACTGGTACAGTTTCTGTTGTTCCTTCAACATTTTAATGTACATGATATCTGTTGATATGAAAAATGATATTGCTGATGCGATACAGAAGGCTTTGTCTGTTATTCTGCCTTCTAATAAACGTAAAAGGTCTTTTAAAACTTCTCATAAAATTGATGAAATTTCTAATGACCGACAACATGCTGAAATATCCTCTGATGTGGATCTCTGATTCAGAAGATCCTACCTCAGACATTGACACTGACAAATCTACTTATCTTTTCAAGATTGAGTATATTCGTTCCTTGTTAAAAGAAGTGTTGGTTACTTTGGATATTGAGGAGTCTAGTCCTCTTGATATCAAAACTAGTAAACATTTAAATTCTGTTTATAAACCTCCTGTGGTTACTCCTGAGGTTTTTCCCATTCCTGATGCTATTTCTGATATGATTGCTAAGGAATGGATTAAGCCTAGTACTTCTTTCATTCCTCCTTCTAGATTTAAAAGGTTGTACCCTTTGCCAGCGGCTAGATTAGAGTTTTGGGGAAAAGTCCCCAAAGTCGATGGGGCTATTTCTTCTCTTGCCAAATGTACTACTATTCCTATGGAAGACAGTACTTATTTTAAAGATCCTTTAGATAGGAAACTTGAATCTTATCTAAGGAAAGCTTATTTATATTCTGGCTATATTCTCAGGCCTGCCATTTCTATGGCTAATGTTGCGGCTGCATCAGCCTTTTGGTTGGATAGCTTAGCACAACAGGAAACAGATCTTGATTTGTCTAGCATTGTTCGTTTGCTTCAACATGCTAATCATTTTATCTGTTATGCTATTTTTTATATCATCAAAATTGATGTTAAATCTATGTCTATATGTCTATTAGCTAGAAGAGCTTTATGATTCAAATCTTGGAATGCTAACATAGTAATCTAGACTTAGATACCATGTCTTTCTTTCCAAGGTAACAATTTATTTGGTTCTCAGTTGGATTCAATTATTTCAACTATCACTGGGGGGGAGTTTTTTTTGCCTCAGGATAAAAGATCTAAGGATAAATCTAAAGCTTCTAATAGTTTTCGACAGAATAAGGAACAGAGAACCAATCCTTCCCCTAAAGACTCTGGTTCCAATTGGAAACCTTCTTCAAGTTGAAATAAATCCAAGCCTTTTAAGAAAACAAAGCCAGCCCCCAAGTCTGCATGAAGGTGCGGCCCTCGATCCAGTTCAGCTGGTGGGGGGCAGATTGAAAGTATTCCAAGACATTTGGGCAGATTCTGTTCAAAATCAGTGTATTCAGAGTATTGTCTCTCAAGGGTATCGAATAGGATTCAGAGTAAGACCTCCTGTGAGAAGATTTCCAGCAAATCCGATGAAGGCTCAGGCTTTTCTGAAGTGTGTTTCAGATCTAGAGCCTCCAGGGGTAATAATTCCAGTTCCGTTTCAGGAACAGGGTCAGGGGTTTTATTCAAATCTATTAATTGTCCCAAAGAAAGAAAATTCATTCAGGCCAGTTCTGTATGTGGAGTTTTTAAATAGTTTTGTAAGAGTTCCAACTTTCAAGATGGTGACTATGAGGACTATTTTGCCTTTTGTTTAGCAAGGTCATTATATGTCCACAATAGACTTACAGGATGCATATCTTCACATTCCGATTCATCTAGACCACTATCGGTTTCTGAGATTATCTTTTTTAGACAAGCATTACCAATTTGTCGCTCTTCCTTTTGGCCTAGCAACAGCTCCAGGGATCTTTTTGAAGGTTCTCGTTGCCCTTCTATCTGTAATCGGAGAACAGGGTATTGTGGTGTTTCCTTATTTGGACGATATCTTGGTTCTAGCTCAGTCTTTACATTTAGCCGAGTCTCTCACAAATCAACTAGTGTTGTTTCTTCAAAGACATGGTTGGAGGATCAATTTACCAAAGAGTTTCCTGATTCCTCAGACAAGGGTCACCTTTTTAGGTTTCCAGATAGATTCAGTGTCCATGGCTCTGTCCTTAACAAACAACAGACAAATTAAATTGTTTTCAGCTTGTCGATACCTTCAGTGGCTATGTGCATGGAAGTTTTAGGTCTCATGACTGCAGCATCGGGGCGCGATCCCCTTTGCTCGTTTTCATATGAGACCTCTACAGCTTTGTATGCTGAATCAATGGTGCAGGAATTATACTCGGATATCACAATTGATATACTTAAATCCAACTCTCTCTGACTTGGTGGTTAGTCCATCATCGTATAGTTCAAGGGGCTCTTTTGTTCATCCTACCTGGACTGTGATCACAACAGATGCAAGTCTTTCAAGTTGGGTAGCTGTCTGGGGTTCTCTGACAGCACAAGGGGTTTGGAATCCTCAAGAGGCGAGGTTACCAATCAAAATCTTAGAACTCCGTGCTATTTTCAGGGCTCTTCAGGTTTGGCCTCTGTTAAAGAGAAAACCATTCATTTGTTTTCAGACTGACAATATCACAACTGTGGCATATGTCAATCATCAGGGTGGGACTCGCAGTCCCCTAGCTATGAAAGAAGTATCTTGGATACTTTCTTGGGCGGAATCCAGCTCTCGTCTAATTTCTGCGGTGCATATCCCAGGTGTAGACAATTGGGAAGCAGTTTATCTTAGTCGTCAGACCTTACATCCGGGGGAGTGGTCTCTCCATCCAGATGTAATTTGTCAGTTTGTACAGATGTGGGGTCTTCCAGAAATAGATCTGATGTCTTCTCATCTAAACAAGAAACTTCCCAGGTACCTATCCAGGTCCAGGGATCCTCAGGCGGAGATGGTGGATGCTTTAGTAGTTCCTTGGTTTTACCAACCTGCTTATATCTTTCCGCCTCTAGTTCTTCTTCCAAGAGTAATCTCCAAGATCATTATGGAACAATCGTATGTGTTTCTGATAGCACCAGCATGGCCTCACAGGTTTTGGTAGGCGGATCTTGTCCGGATGTCCAGTTGCCAGCCTTGGCCACTTCCTTTAAGACCAGACCTTCTGTCTCAAGGGCTTTTTTTCCATCAGGATCTCAAATTGTTAAATTTGAAGGTATGAAAATTGAACGCTTAGTGCTTAGTCATAGAGGTTTCTCTGACTCGGTGATTAATACTATGCTACAGGCTCGTATGTCTGTTTCAAGTAAGATTTATTATCGAGTTTGGAAAACCTATATTTCATGGTACGAAAAGAAGAGAGAGAGCGCACAAAGGATTCAAGTGTAGATTTTTATTCACAGAATTTGCACAAGTAAATAAGATGCACTTACTAGAAGTAAAATTAAAAAGGCAATCAGAGTTCAACTCTTTTTACTCCACTTGAATAACCGCTCCACACTGCTACCTAGGAAAGTCAGTGTCCCCGGATGTCGATATGCAAAAAAACGGCTTCTGTAGCAGGGCTTTCCGGATGCCCTTGCTAACTGCCTGTCTGCCAATAGGAGGGAGCGGATCAAATAGAAGTCTGAGCGTCGGACCTGTCTGCCGGTTCCTGACGCGTTTCCCACAGTCAGCGGCTGGGCTTTTTCAAAGGATAAGATTCGGATATGGTTTATCTTGCTGCCCTCTTCTTTTAAAGGGCAAGTGTCCAATTGAATTTGTGGGTGTGTTTATTTGGCCAATCATAACGTCCATATAGTCCTATGTGTTATTGTACACCGATGGCCAATCAGATAATGAAGGGCGTGATTTTTTTAAACCAATCACCATAGTCCATGTGTATATTTATTAGCCACACAGCAGAAGCGCTGTCATTTCTCAATAGCGCGTATTATAAAAAACAAGCGTTCATGTTATAAACAAACATACATTTTTGAAAAGCACAATATATTACTCGCATATATACCAGGAATATAACCTGTTATCGATCTGATATATTGTGGTGTTATTACTAAGTTGCTAATAGTAGCTCTGGATCAAGTTGATCCAGAGCTACTATTAGCAACTTAGTAATAACACCACAATATATCAGATCGATAACATGTTATATTCCTGGTATATATGCAAGTAATATATTGTGCTTTTCAAAAATGTATGTTTGTTTATAACATGAACGCTTGTTTTTTATAATACACGCTGTTGAGAAATGACAGCGCTTCTGCTGTGTGGCTAATAAATATACACATGGACTATGGTGATTGGTTTTAAAAAATCACGCCCTTCATTATTTGATTGGCCATCGGTGTACAATAACACATAGGACTATATGGACGTTATGATTGGCCAAATAAACACACCCACGAATTCAATTGGACACTTGCCCTTTAAAAGAAGAGGGCGGCAAGATAAACCATATCCGAATCTTATCCTTTGAAAAAGCCCAGCCGCTGACTGGGGGAAACGCGTCAGGAACCGGCAGACAGGTCCGACGCTCATACTTCTATTTGATCCGCTCCCTCCTATTGGCAGACAGGCAGTTAGCAAGGGCATCCGGAAAGCCCTGCTACAGAAGCCGTTTTTTTGCATATCGACATCCGGGGACACTGACTTTCCTAGGTAGCAGTGTGGAGCAGTTATTCAAGTGGAGGAAAGAGAGTTGAACTCTGATTGCCTTTTTAATTTTACTTCTAGTAAGTGCATCTTATTTACTTGTGCAAATTCTGTGAATAAAAATCTACACTTGAATCCTTTGTGCGCTCTCTCTTCTTTTCGTTGCATGTACAACTATCCCTATGACTGAGGTTTGGATTTACCCTGTCTGATTGGAGCTGCACAAGACAGGATTCGTGGTGTTATTCATCTTAAAGGGACATATCACCTTGCACTTTTTGGACCACTTTTTATATGGGAAAGTTATGAGAACTTTTATGGAAAAATATAAGAGGTACTGTTGAATACAAATACAAACAGTGTGCAATATTTTGTTTTACAGGTGGTTTGCTGACAAATTTTATTTTCAAGATTTTATTTTCATGATTGTTTTTTTCTTTTTCTTTTTTTTTTTCTTTTCTTCTTTAATCAATGGTTAAGTAATTCTTTTTTAATCAACGGTTAATTCCTTATAATCAACTTGCACATAAATTGGTAATATTAAGCTGCTAATTTAAGGTGCTGCTATATATACTTGCTTCTCCATATATCTATTTTAAAGGTGCTATTGTGGATTTCTTTCATGTAATTAGCAAGAGTCCATGAGCTAGTGACGTATGGGATATACATTCCTACCAACGAGGGGCAAAGTTTCCCAAACCTCAAAATGCCTATAAATACACCCCTCACCACACCCACAAATCAGTTTTACAAACTTTGCCTCCTATGGAGGTGGTGAAGTAAGTTTGTGCTAGATTCTACGTTGATATGCGCTCCGCAGCAGGTTGGAGCCCGGTTTTCCTCTCAGTGTGCAGTGAATGTCAGAGGGATGTGAAGAGAGTATTGCCTATTTGAATTCAATGATCTCCTTCTACGGGGTCTATTTCATAGGTTCTCTGTTATCGGTCGTAGAGATTCATCTCTTACCTCCCTTTTCAGATCAACGATATACTCTTATATATACCATTACCTCTGCTGATTTTCGTTTCAGTACTGGTTTGGCTTTCTACTTCATGTAGATGAGTGTCCTGGGGTAAGTAAGTCTTATTTTTGTGACACTCTAAGCTATGGTTGGGCACTTTTATATAAAGTTCTAAATATATGTGTTTAAACATTTATTTGCCTTGACTCAGGATGTTCAACGTTCCTTATTTCAGACAGTCAGTTTCATATTTGGGATAATGCATATGAATAAATCAATTTTTTTCTTACCTTAAAATTTGACTTTTTTCCCTGTGGGCTGTTAGGCTCGCGGGGGCTGAAAATGCTTCATTTTATTGCGTCATTCTTGTCGCAGACTTTTTTGGCGCCAAAATTTTTTTTCTTTGTTTCCGGCGTCATACGTGTCACCGGAAGTTGCGTCATTTTTTGACGGGTTTTTTGCGCCAAAAGTGTCGGCGTTACCGGATGTGGCGTAATTTTTGGCGCCAAAAGCATTTAGGCGCCAAATAATGTGGGCGTCTTTTTTGGCGCTAAAAATTATGGGCGTCACTATTGTCTCCACATTATTTAAGTCTCATTGTTTATTGCTTCTGGTTGCTAGAAGCTTGTTCACTGGCATTTTTTCCCATTCCTGAAACTGTCATTTAAGGAATTTGATCAATTTTTTTTTATATGTTGTTTTTTCTATTACATATTGCAAGATGTCCCAGATTGACCCTGAGTCAGAAGATACTTCTGGAAAATCGCTGCCTGGTGCTGGATCTACCAAAGTTAAGTGTATTTGCTGTAAACTTGTGGTATCTGTTCCTCCAGCTGTTGTTTGTAATGAATGTCATGACAAACTTGTTAATGCAGATAATATTTCCTTTAGTAATGTTACATTACCTCTTGTTGTTCCATCAACATCTAATGCTCAGAGTGTTCCTGTTAACATAAGAGATTTTGTTTCTAAATCCATTAAGAAGGCTATGTCTGTTATTCCTCCTTCTAGTAAATGTAAAAGGTCCTTTAAAACTTCTCATTTTTCAGATGAATTTTTAAATGAACATCATCATTCTGATTCTGATAATGATTCCTCTGGTTCAGAGGATTCTGTTTCAGAGGTTGATGCTGATAAATCTTCATATTTGTTCAAAATGGAATTTATTCGTTCTTTACTTAAAGAGGTCTTAATTGCATTAGAAATACAGGATTCTGGTCCTCTTGATACTAAATCTAAACGTTTAAATAAGGTTTTTAAATCTCCTGTAGTTATTCCAGAAGTTTTTCCTGTCCCTGATGCTATTTCTGAAGTAATCTCCAGGGAATGGAATAATTTGGGTAATTCATTTACTCCTTCTAAACGTTTTAAGCAATTATATCCTGTGCCATCTGACAGATTAGAGTTTTGGGACAAAATCCCTAAAGTTGATGGGGCTATCTTTACTCTTGCTAAACGTACTACTATTCCTACGGCAGATAGTACTTCCTTTAAAGATCCTTTAGATAGGAAAATTGAATCCTTTCTAAGAAAAGCTTACTTATGTTCAGGTAATCTTCTTAGACCTGCTATATCTTTAGCGGATGTTGCTGCAGCTTCAACTTTTTGGTTAGAAGCTTTAGCGCAACAAGTAACAGATCATAATTCTCATAGCATTGTTAATCTTCTTCAACATGCTAATAATTTTATTTGTGATGCCATCTTTGATATCATTAGGGTTGATGTCAGGTATATGTCTCTAGCTATATTAGCTAGAAGAGCTTTATGGCTTAAAACTTGGAATGCTGATATGTCTTCTAAGTCAACTTTGCTTTCCCTTTCTTTCCAGGGTAATAAATTATTTGGTTCACAGTTGGATTCTATTATCTCAACTGTTACTGGAGGAAAAGGAACTTTTTTACCACAGGATAAAAAATCTAAAGGTAAATTTAGGTCTAATTATCGTTTTCGTTCCTTTCGTCACAATAAGGAACAAAAGCCTGATCCTTCACCCTCAGGAGCGGTATCAGTTTGGAAACCATCTCCAGTCTGGAATAAATCCAAGCCTTTTAGAAAACCAAAGCCAGCTCCCAAGTCCACATGAAGGTGCGGCCCTCGTTCCAGCTCAGCTGGTAGGGGGCAGATTACGATTTTTCAAAGAAATTTGGATCAATTTAATTCACAATCCTTGGATTCAGAACATTGTTTCAGAAGGGTACAGAATTGGCTTCAAGATAAGGCCTCCTGCAAGAAGATTTTTTCTTTCCCGTGTCCCAGTAAATCCAGCGAAGGCTCAAGCATTTCTGAAATGTGTTTCAGATCTAGAGTTGGCTGGAGTAATTTTACCAGTTCCAGTTCTGGAACAGGGGCTGGGGTTTTATTCAAATCTCTTCATTGTACCAAAGAAGGAGAATTCCTTCAGACCAGTTCTGGATTTAAAAATATTGAATCGTTATGTAACTATAAGGACTATCCTGCCTTTTGTTCAGCAAGGGCATTATATGTCCACAATAGATTTACAGGATGCATATCTGCATTTTCCGATTCATCCAGATCACTATCAGTTTCTGAGATTCTCTTTTCTAGACAAGCATTACCAGTTTGTGGCTCTGCCGTTTGGCCTAGCAACAGCTCCAAGGATTTTTACAAAGGTTCTCGGTGCCCTTCTGTCTGTAATCAGAGAACAGGGTATTGTGGTATTTCCTTATTTGGACGATATCTTGGTACTTGCTCAGTCTTCACTTTTAGCAGAATCTCATACGAATCAACTTGTATTGTTTCTTCGAGAACATGGTTGGAGGATCAATTTACCAAAGAGTTCGTTGATTCCTCAGACAAGGGTAACCTTTTTAGGTTTCCAGATAGATTCAGTGTCCATGACTCTGTCGCTGACAGAAAAAAGACGTCTGAAATTGGTTTCAGCTTGTCGAAACCTTCAGTCTCAATCATTCCCTTCGGTAGCCTTATGCATGGAAATTCTAGGTCTTATGACTGCTGCATCGGACGCGATCCCCTTTGCTCGTTTTCACATGCGACCTCTTCAGCTTTGTATGCTGAACCAGTGGTGCAGGGTTTACACAAAGATATCTCAATTGATATCTTTAAAACCGATTGTACGACACTCTCTGACGTGGTGGACAGATCACCATCGTTTAGTTCAGGGGGCTTCTTTTGTTCTTCCGACCTGGACTGTGATTTCAACAGATGCAAGTCTGACAGGTTGGGGAGCTGTTTGGGGGTCTCTGACAGCATAAGGGGTTTGGGAATCTCAAGAGGTGAGATTACTAATCAATATTTTGGAACTCCGTGCAATTTTCAGAGCTCTTCAGTCATGGCCTCTTCTAAAGAGAGAATCGTTCATTTGTTTTCAGACAGACAATGTCACAACTGTGGCATATATCAATCATCAAGGAGGGACTCACAGTCCTCTGGCTATGAAAGAAGTATCTCGAATACTGGTTTGGGCGGAATCCAGCTCCTGTCTAGTTTCTGCGGTTCATATCCCAGGTATAGACAATTGGGAAGCGGATTATCTCAGTCGCCAAACTTTACATCCGGGCGAATGGTCTCTTCACCCAGAGGTTTTTCTTCAGATTGTTCAAATGTGGGGACTTCCAGAAATAGATCTGATGGCTTCTCATCTAAACAAGAAACTTCCCAGGTATCTGTCCAGATCCAGGGATCCTCAGGCGGAAGCAGTGGATGCATTGTCACTTCCTTGGAAGTATCATCCTGCCTATATCTTTCCGCCTCTAGTTCTTCTTCCAAGAGTAATTTCCAAGATTCTGAAGGAATGCTTGTTTGTTCTGCTGGTGGCTCCAGCATGGCCTCACAGGTTTTGGTATGCGGATCTTGTCCGGATGGCCTCTTGCCAACCGTGGACTCTTCCGTTAAGACCAGACCTTCAATCGCAAGGTCCTTTTTTCCATCAGGATCTCAAATCCTTAAATTTGAAGGTATGGAGATTGAACGCTTGATTCTTAGTCAAAGAGGTTTCTCTGACTCTGTGATTAATACTATGTTACAGGCTCGTAAATCTGTATCTAGGAAGATATATTATCGAGTCTGGAAGTCTTACATTTCTTGGTGTCTTTCTCATCATTTTTCCTGGCATTCTTTTAGAATTCCGAGAATTTTACAGTTTCTTCAGGATGGTTTGGATAAAGGTTTGTCTGCAAGTTCCTTGAAAGGACAAATCTCTGCTCTTTCTGTTCTTTTTCACAGAAAGATTGCTAATCTTCCTGATATTCATTGTTTTGTACAAGCTTTGGTTCGTATAAAGCCTGTTATTAAGTCAATTTCTCCTCCTTGGAGTTTGAATTTGGTTCTGGGGGCTCTTCAGGCTCCTCCTTTTGAACCTATGCATTCACTGGACATTAAACTACTTTCTTGGAAAGTTTTGTTTCTTTTGGCCATCTCTTCTGCTAGAAGAGTTTCTGAATTATCTGCTCTTTCTTGTGAATCTCCTTTTCTGATTTTTCATCAGGATAAGGCGGTGTTGCGAACTTCTTTTAAATTTTTACCTAAGGTTGTGAATTCTAACAACATTAGTAGAGAAATTGTGGTTCCTTCATTGTGTCTTAATCCTAAGAATTCTAAGGAGAGATCTTTGCATTCTTTGGATGTAGTGAGAGCTTTGAAATATTATGTTGAAGCTACTAAAAATTTCCGAAAGACTTCTAGTCTATTTGTTATCTTTTCCGGTTCTAGGAAAGGTCAGAAGGCCTCTGCCATTTCTTTGGCATCTTGGTTGAAATCTTTAATTCATCATGCTTATGTTGAGTCGGGTAAAACTCCGCCTCAAAGGATTACAGCTCATTCTACTAGGTCAGTTTCTACTTCCTGGGCGTTTAGGAATGAAGCTTCGGTTGATCAGATTTGCAAAGCAGCAACTTGGTCGTCTTTGCATACTTTTACTAAATTCTACCATTTTGATGTGTTTTCTTCTTCTGAAGCAGTTTTTGGTAGAAAAGTACTTCAGGCAGCTGTTTCAGTTTGATTCTTCTGCTTATAATTTCAGTTTTTTTTATTATAAGATTTAAACTTTATTTTGGGTTTGGATTATTTTCAGCAGAATTGGCTGTCTTTATTTTATCCCTCCCTCTCTAGTGACTCTTGCGTGGAAGATCCACATCTTGGGTATTCATTATCCCATATGTCACTAGCTCATGGACTCTTGCTAATTACATGAAAGAAAACATAATTTATGTAAGAACTTACCTGATAAATTCATTTCTTTCATATTGGCAAGAGTCCATGAGGCCCACCCTTTTTTGTGGTGGTTATGATTTTTTTGTATAAAGCACAATTATTCCAATTCCTTATTTTTTATGCTTTCGCACTTTTGTCTTATCACCCCACTTCTTGGCTATGCGTTAAACTGATTTGTGGGTGTGGTGAGGGGTGTATTTATAGGCATTTTTAGGTTTGGGAAACTTTGCCCCTCCTGGTAGGAATGTATATCCCATACGTCACTAGCTCTTGCTAATATGAAAGAAATGAATTTATCAGGTAAGTTCTTACATAAATTATGTTTTTGCATTTCAATCAACTTGTTTTATGCAATTATTTAGAATTTTAAATATCTATTTTAGAAGATAGACCTGTGATTTTTATATATATTTTTCTATATTTATTTATATATATTTATTTAGTGTTTGATCCATTTATCATTGTCTAGTTATACATATAATTGTAATCTTTTTGGATACTGAGTCAGTTCATATAGCGCAATTTACTTTTTTCTGTTGTATTTCCTCTATATTTCATGGTGGTGTTCTCATAAATTCTCCTGGCATTCTTTTAGAATTCCTAGAATTTTACAGTTTCTTCAGGATGGTTTGGATAGGTTTGTCTGCAAGTACTTTGAAGGGACAAATCTCTTCTCTTTCCGTTTTATTTCATAGAAAGATTGCTAAGCTTCCTGATATTCACTGTTTTGTTCCTGGTTTGTATCAAGCCTGTTGTTAAATCAATCTCTCCTCCTTGGAGTCTTAATTTTGGTTTTGAAGACTTTGCAGGCTCCTCCTTTTGAGCCTATGCATTCTTTGGATATTAAACTTATTTCTTGGAAAGTGTTGTTTCTTTTGGCTATCTCTTCAGCTAAAAGAGTTTCCAAATTGTCTACTCTCTTGTGAGTCTCCTTTTCTTATTTTTCATCAGGATAAGGCTGTTTTGTGGACTTCGTTTAAATTTCTTCCTAAGGTTGTGAATTCTAACAACATTAGTAGGGAAATTGTTGTTCCTTCCTTGTGTCCTAATCCCAAGAATACTCTGAAAGATTTTTACCTTCTTTGGATGTTGTAAGAGCTTTGAAATATTATGTTAAAGCTACTAAAGATTTCAGGAAGCTTCTGCCATTTCTTTGGCATCTTGGTTAAAGCTTTTGATTCATAAAGCTTATTTGGAGGCGGGACAGTCCCCGCCTCAGAGGATCACAGCTCATTCTACTAGATCAGTCTTAGTCTTTGGGCTTTTAAGAATGAAGCTTCAGTTGATCAGATTTGCAAAGCAGCAACTTGGTCTCCTTTGCATACATTTACTAAATTTTACCATTTTGATGTATTTGCTTCTTCTGAAGCAGTTTTTGGTAGAAAAGTTCTTCAGGCAGCTATTTCAGTTTGATTCTTCTGCTTATGTTTTAAAGGGACAGTCAAGTCCAAAAAAAACTTTCATGTTTCAAATAGGGCATGTAATTTTAAACAACTTTCCAATTTACTTTTATCACAAATTTTGCTTATTTCTCTTGGCAAGAGGTTCATATGCTAATTTCTTAGACCTTGAAGGCCACCTCTAATCTAAATGCATTTCGATAGTTTTTCACAACTAGAGGGCATTAGTTCACATGTTTCATATAGATAACATTGAGCTCATGCACGTGAATTTACCATGGAGACAGCTCTGATTGGCTAAAATGCAACTCTATCAAGAGAACTGAAATAAGGGGCAGTCTGCTGAGGCTTAGATACAAGGTAATTACAGAGGTAAAACGTGTATAATTATAACTGTGTTGGTTATGCAAAACTGGGGAATTGGTTATTAAGGGATTATATATCTTTTAAAACAACAAAAATTCTGGTGTTGACTGTCCCTTTAAGGTTTTTTTTTCTTTAAATTTTTGAGAAAAACATATTTTTTGTGGATTTAATTTTTTCAGCGGAAAATGGCTGTTTTTATTTTATCCCTCCCTTTCTAGTGACTCTTCTGTGGACTTCCACATCTTTGGTATTTCTATCCCATACGTCACTAGCTCGTGGACTCTTGTCAATTACATGAAAGAAAACATAATTTATGTAAGAACTTACCTGATAAATTAATTTTTCATATTGGCAAGAGTCCATGAGACGCACCCTTTTTCTCCAACATAGGTGTGTCCGGTCCACGGCGTCATCCTTACTTGTGGGATATTCTCTTCCCCAACAGGAAATGGCAAAGAGTCCCAGCAAAGCTGGTCACATGATCCCTCCTAGGCTCCGCCCACCCCAGTCATTCTCTTTGCCGTTGCACAGGCAACATCTCCACGGAGATGGTTAAGAGTTTTTTGGTGTTTAAATGTAGTTTTTATTCTTCAATCAAGTGTTTGTTATTTTAAAATAGTGCTGGTATGTACTATTTACTCTGAAACAGAAAAAAGATGAAGATTTCTGTTTGTAAGAGGAAGATGATTTTAGCAGAAGTTACTAAAATCGATTGCTGTTTCCACACAGGACTGTTGAGATGAAGTAACTTCAGTTGGGGGAAACAGTTGGCAGACTTTTCTGCTTAAGGTATGACTGGCCATATTTCTAACAAGACTATGTAATGCTGGAAGGCTGTCATTTCCCCTTATGGGGACCGGTAAGCCATTTTCTTAGTTAAATAAAAGAATAAAGGGCTTCATAAGGGCTTAAAAAACTGGTAGACATTTTTCTGGGCTAAAACGATTGCTTTGCTAGGCATATTTTGCAGATTCTAACTATTAATGGTTATTATAATCTTGGGGATTGTTTAGAAAAACGGCTGGCACTGTGTTGGACACCTTTTTCAGATGGGGGCCTTTTCTAGTTATAGACAGAGCCTCATTTTCGCGCCACTAATGCGCAGTTGTTTTTGGAGAGCAAGGCATGCAGATGCATGTGTGAGGAGCTAGGAATCACTGAAAAAGCTTATAGAAGGCATCATTTGGTATCGTATTCCCCTCTGGGCTTGGTTGGGTCTCAGCAAAGCACATAGCTGGGACTGTATAGGGGTTAAATGTAAAAACGGCTCCGGTTCCGTTAATTTAAGGGTTAAAGCTCTGAAATTTGGTGTGCAATACTTTTAAGGCTTTAAGACACTGTGGTGAAATTTTGGTGAATTTTGAACAATTCCTTCATACTTTTTCACATATTCAGTAATAAAGTGTTTTCAGTTTGAAATTTAAAGTGACAGTAACGGTTTTATTTTAAAACGTTTTTTGTGCTTTGTTAACAAGTTTAAGCCTGTTTAACATGTCTGTACCATCAGATAAGCTATGTTCTATATGTATGAAAGCCAAGGTGTCTCCCCATTTAAATTTATGTGATAATTGTGCCATAGTGTCCAAACAAAGTAGGGACAGCAATGCCACAGATAATGATATTGCCCAAGATGATTCCTCAAATGAGGGGAGTAAACATGATACTACATCATCCCCTTCTGTGTCTACACCAGTTTTGCCCACACAAGAGGCCCCTAGTACATCTAGTGCGCCAATTCTTATTACCATGCAACAATTAACGGCTGTAATGGATAACTCTATAGCAAACATTTTATCCAAAATGCCTACTTATCAGAGAAAGCGCGATTGCTCTGTTTTAAACACTGAAGAGCAAGAGGACGCTGATGATAACTGTTCTGACATACCCTCACACCAATCTGAAGGGGCCATGAGGGAGGTTTTGTCTGAGGGAGAAATTTCAGATTCAGGAAAAATTTCTCAACAAGCTGAACCTGATGTTGTGACATTTAAATTTAAATTAGAACATCTCCGCGCACTGCTTAAGGAGGTATTATCTACTCTGGATGATTGTGACAATTTGGTCATTCCAGAGAAATTATGTAAGATGGACAAGTTCCTAGAGGTTCCGGTGCCCCCCGACGCTTTTCCTATACCCAAGCGGGTGGCGGACATAGTAAATAAAGAGTGGGAAAGGCCCGGCATACCTTTTGTCCCCCCCCCCCCTATATTTAAGAAATTATTTCCTATAGTCGACCCCAGAAAGGACTTATGGCAGACAGTCCCAAAGGTCGAGGGGGCGGTTTCTACTCTAAACAAACGCACTACTATTCCTATCGAAGATAGTTGTGCTTTCAAAGATCCTATGGATAAAAAATTAGAGGGTTTGCTTAAAAAGATTTTTGTTCAGCAAGGTTACCTTCTACAACCAATTTCATGCATTGTTCCTGTCACTACGGCAGCGTGTTTCTGGTTCGAGGAACTAGAAAAGTCGCTCAATAAAGAATCTTCGTATGAGGAGGTTATGGACAGAGTTCAAGCACTTAAATTGGCTAACTCTTTTATTTTAGATGCCGCTTTGCAATTAGCTAGATTAGCGGCGAAAAATTCAGGGTTTTCTATCGTGGCGCGCAGAGCGCTTTGGCTAAAGTCTTGGTCAGCGGATGTGTCTTCCAAGACAAAATTGCTTAACATCCCTTTCAAGGGTAAAACATTATTTGGACCTGATTTGAAAGAGATTATTTCAGACATCACTGGGGGAAAGGGCCACGCCCTCCCACAGGATAGGTCTTTTAAGGCTAAAAATAAGCCTAATTTTCGTCCCTTTCGCAGAAACGGACCAGCCTCTAATTCTACATCCTCTAAGCAAGAGGGTAATACTTCACAACCCAAACCAGCCTGGAGACCAATGCAAGGCTGGAACAAGGGTAAGCAGGCCAAGAAGCCTACCACTGCTACCAAAACAGCATGAAGGGATGGCCCCCGATCCGGGACCGGATCTGGTGGGGGGCAGACTTTCTCTCTTTGCTCAGGCTTGGGCAAGAGATGTTCAGGATCCTTGGGCGCTAGAAATAGTTTCTCAAGGTTATCTCCTGGAATTCAAGGAACTACCCCCAAGGGGAAGGTTCCACAGGTCTCAATTATCTTCAAACCAAATAAAAAGACAGGCATTCTTACATTGTGTAGAAGACCTGTTAAAGATGGGAGTGATTCATCCAGTTCCAATAAGAGAACAAGGGATGGGTTTTTATTCCAACCTGTTCATAGTTCCCAAAAAAGAGGGAACATTCAGACCAATTTTGGATCTCAAGATCCTAAACAATTTTCTCAAGGTTCCATCGTTCAAAACGATCCTACCTACTATCCAGGAAAATCAATTTATGACTACCGTGGATTTAAAGGATGCGTACCTACATATTCCTATCCACAAGGAACATCATCAGTTCCTAAGGTTCGTTTTTCTGGACAAGCATTACCAGTTTGTGGCACTTCCATTCGGATTAGCCACTGCTCCAAGGATTTTCACAAAGGTACTAGGGTCCCTTCTAGCGGTTCTAAGACCAAGGGGCATTGCAGTAGTACCTTACTTGGACGACATCCTGATTCAAGCGTCGTCTCTGTCAAAAGCAAAGGCTCATACGGACATCTTCCTAGCCTTTCTCAGATCTCACGGATGGAAGGTGAACAAAGAAAAAAGTTCTCTGTCCCCGTCAACAAGAGTTCCCTTCTTGGGAACAATAATAGATTCCTTAGAAATGAGGATTTTTCTGACAGAGGTCAGAAAATCAAAAATTCTAAGTTCTTGTCAAGTACTTCATTCTGTTCTTCGTCCTTCCATAGCGCAGTGCATGGAAGTAATAGGATTGATGGTTGCAGCAATGGACATAGTTCCTTTTGCACGAATTCATCTAAGACCATTACAACTGTGCATGCTCAGACAGTGGAATGGGGATTATACAGACTTGTCTCCGACGATTCAAGTAGATCAAAAGACCAGAGATTCACTCCGTTGGTGGCTGACCCTGGACAATCTGTCACAGGGAATGAGCTTCCGCAGACCAGAGTGGGTCATTGTCACGACCGACGCCAGCCTGGTGGGCTGGGGTGCGGTCTGGGAACCCCTGAAAGCTCAGGGTCTATGGTCTCGGGAAGAATCTCTTCTCCCGATAAACATTCTGGAACTGAGAGCGATATTCAATGCTCTCAAAGCTTGGCCTCAACTAGCAAAGGCCAAATTCATAAGGTTTCAATCAGACAACATGACGACTGTTGCATATATCAATCATCAGGGGGGAACAAGGAGTTCCCTGGCGATGGAAGAAGTGACCAAAATAATTCAATGGGCGGAGGATCACTCCTGCCACTTGTCTGCAATCCACATCCCAGGAGTGGAAAATTGGGAAGCGGATTTTCTGAGTCGTCAGACATTTCATCCGGGGGAGTGGGAACTCCATCCGGAAATCTTTGCCCAAATAACTCAATTATGGGGCATTCCAGACATGGATCTGATGGCGTCTCGTCAGAACTTCAAGGTTCCTTGCTACGGGTCCAGATCCAGGGATCCCAAGGCGACTCTAGTAGATGCACTAGTAGCACCTTGGACCTTCAACCTAGCTTATGTATTCCCACTGTTTCCTCTCATTCCCAGGCTGGTAGCCAGGATCAATCAGGAGAGGGCTTCGGTGATCTTGATAGCTCCTGCGTGGCCACGCAGGACTTGGTATGCAGACCTGGTGAATATGTCATCGGCTCCACCATGGAAGCTACCTTTGAGACAGGACCTTCTTGTTCAAGGTCCATTCGAACATCCGAATCTGGTTTCCCTCCAACTGACGGCTTGGAGATTGAACGCTTGATTTTATCAAAGCGTGGGTTTTCAGATTCTGTAATAGATACTCTGATTCAGGCTAGAAAGCCTGTAACTAGAAAAATTTACCATAAAATATGGAAAAAATATATCTGTTGGTGTGAATCTAAAGGATTCCCATGGAACAAGATAAAAATTCCTAAGATTCTATCCTTTCTACAAGAAGGTTTGGAGAAAGGATTATCTGCAAGTTCTCTGAAGGGACAGATCTCTGCTTTATCTGTTTTACTTCACAAAAGGCTGGCAGCTGTGCCAGATGTTCAAGTATTTGTTCAGGCTCTGGTTAGAATCAAGCCTGTTTACAGACCTTTGACTCCTCCCTGGAGTCTAAATCTAGTTCTTTCAGTTCTTCAAGGGGTTCCGTTTGAACCCTTACATTCCGTAGATATTAAGTTATTATCTTGGAAAGTTTTGTTTTTGGTTGCAATTTCTTCTGCTAGAAGAGTTTCAGAGTTATCTGCTCTGCAGTGTTCTCCGCCCTATCTGGTGTTCCATGCAGATAAGGTGGTTTTGCGTACTAAGCCTGGTTTTCTTCCGAAAGTTGTTTCCAACAAAAATATTAACCAGGAGATAGTTGTACCTTCTTTGTGTCCGAATCCAGTTTCAAAGAAGGAACGTTTGTTACACAATTTGGACGTAGTCCGTGCTCTAAAATTCTATTTAGAGGCTACTAAAGATTTCAGACAAACATCTTCCTTGTTTGTTGTTTATTCTGGTAAAAGGAGAGGTCAAAAAGCGACTTCTACCTCTCTTTCCTTTTGGCTTAAAAGCATTATCCGATTGGCTTATGAGACTGCCGGACGGCAGCCTCCTGAAAGAATCACAGCTCACTCCACTAGGGCTGTGGCTTCCACATGGGCCTTCAAGAACGAGGCTTCTGTTGACCAGATATGTAAGGCAGCGACTTGGTCTTCACTGCACACTTTTGCCAAATTTTACAAATTTGATACTTTTGCTTCTTCGGAGACTATTTTTGGGAGAAAGGTTTTGCAAGCTGTGGTGCCTTCCGTTTAGTTGACCTGATTTGCTCCCTCCCTTCATCCGTGTCCTAAAGCTTTGGTATTGGTTCCCACAAGTAAGGATGACGCCGTGGACCGGACACACCTATGTTGGAGAAAACAGAATTTATGCTTACCTGATAAATTACTTTCTCCAACGGTGTGTCCGGTCCACGGCCCGCCCTGGTTTTTTTAATCAGGTCTGATGAATTATTTTCTCTAACTACAGTCACCACGGTATCATATGATTTCTACTATATATATTTCCTCCTGTCCGTCGGTCGAATGACTGGGGTGGGCGGAGCCTAGGAGGGATCATGTGACCAGCTTTGCTGGGACTCTTTGCCATTTCCTGTTGGGGAAGAGAATATCCCACAAGTAAGGATGACGCCGTGGACCGGACACACCGTTGGAGAAAGTAATTTATCAGGTAAGCATAAATTCTGTTTTCTGGTGATTATGATTTTTTTTTTATAAATGCACAATTATATTTCCAGTTCCTCCTTTTTTGCTTTTTTAACTCCTTTCTTTATTACCCCACTACTTGGCTATTCGTTAAACTGAATTGTGGGTGTGGTGAGGGGTGTATTTATAGGCATTTTGACGTTTGAGAAACTTTGTCCCTCCTGGTAGGTTTGTATATCCCATACGTCACTAGCTCATGGACTCTTGCCAATATGAAATAAATTAATTTATCAGGTAAGTTCTTACATAAATTATGTTTTTCTGATGGAGGTCAGAAAAAGAAAGATTTTCAACTCTTGTCTTTCCCTTCAGTCCTCTCCACGACCGTCAGTGGCTCAATGTATGGAGGTAATCGGTCTGATGATGGCTTCCATGGACATCATTCCGTTTGCTCGGTTCCATCTCAGACATCTGTAGTTATGAATGCTCAGACAATGGAACGGGGACTATACGGACCTGTCTCAGCGTGTAGATCTAGATCATGCGTCAATAGTCTCTCTTCCATGGTGGCTTTCTTAGGATCATCTCTCCCAGGATACTTGCTTCCGCAGACCCTCCTGGGTGATTATGACCACGGATGCCAGCCTTCTAGGTTGGGGAGCGGTATGGGGCTCGTTGAAGGCTCAGGGCTTATGGACACAGGAGGAGTCAGTCCTGCCCATAAACATCTTGGAGCTGAGAGCAATCTTCAATTCTCTTCTGGCCTGGCCTCAGCCTTAGCGTGGTTTATCAGATTCCAGTCGGACAACATAACCTTGGTGGTCTACATCAACCACCAGGGGGGAACTCTGAGTTCCTTGGCCATGACAGTGGTGGCCCGAATTATTCAGTGGCCGGAGACCCACAACTGCTGTCTTTCTGCGATCCACATCCCAGGAGTGGACATTTGGGAAGCGGATTTTCTGAGCAGACAGACTTTTCTCCCAGCGAGTGGGAACTTCATCCGGAGTTGGATCTCATGGCTTCTCATCAGAATGCCAAACTCCCGAGATTCGACTTAAGGTCAAGAGATCTGCAGGCATTTCTGATTGATGCTCTGGCAGTTCCTTGGAACTTTAGTCTAGCGCATACCTGTTTCCTCCGTTCGCTCTCCTAAGAGTCATTGCTCGAATCAAGCAGGAGAGGGTGTCTGTAATTCTCATAGCCCCAGCATGGCCTCGCAGGATTTGGTATGCAGACCTAGTGGAAATGTCATCCTTCCACCTTGGAGACTGCCTCTGAGGAAGGACCTTCTACTTCAGTGTCCCTTCCTGTATCCAAATCTTGTTTCTCTGAAGCTGACTGCTTGGAGATTGAACGCTTAGTTTTATCTAAGCGTGGATTTTCAGAGTCGGTCATTGAGACCTTGATTCAGGCACGGAAGCCTGTGACTCGCAGGATTTACCATAAGATCTGGCATAAATACTTGTATTGGTGTGAATCCAAAGGATACCCTTAAAGTAGAGTAAGGATTCCTAGAATTTTGTCCTTTCTCCAGGATAGTCTGGAGAAGGGTTTGTCGGCAAGTACTCTAAAGGGTCAGATTTCGGCATTGTCTATTTTGTTACATAAGCGCTTAGCGGATGTGCAATCGTTTTGTCAGGCCTTGGTTAGGATTCGGCCTGTGTTTAAACCTGTTACTCCTCCATGAAGTCTTAACCTTGTTCTTATAGTTTTACAACAGGCTCCGTTTGAGCCTATGCATTCTTTAGCTATTAAGATGTTATCTTAAAAGGTTTTGTTTCTTGTTGCTATTTCCTCTGCTGGGAGAGTTTCTGAAGACTCTGCTTTACAGTGTGATTCCCCTTATCTTATATTTCACTCTGATAAGGTGGTTCTGCATACTAAGTTTGGTTTCCTGCCCAGGGTTGTTTCGGTCAAGAATATTAATCAGGAAATCATTGTACCTTCTTTGTGTCCTAATACTGCTTCTCACAAAGAACACTTGTTGCATAATCTGGATGTTGTGCGAGCGCTAATATTTTATTTGCAACTTGGTCATCTTTGCACACTTTTTCCAAATTCTATAAATTCAATACTTTTGCCTCGGCTGAGGCTTCTTTTGGGCGAAAGGTTCTTCAAGCAGTGGTGCCTTCGGTTTAGGTTACCTGTCTTGTCCCTCCCTTATCATCTGTGTCCTCTGGCTTGGGTATTGGTTCCCAACAGTAATTGATGATGGTCCGTTGACTTACCGTGTCATTAGAAAGAAAACAAAATTCATGCTTACCTGATAAATGTATTTATTTCTTGACACGGTGAGTTCACGGCCCACCCTGTATTCAGACAGTTTCTTTTTATATACACCTCAGGCACCTCTGCACCTTGTGTTACTTCCTTTCTCTCCTTTCCCTTTGGTCGAATGACTGGGGGATTGTGGGTAGGGGAGTGATATTTAACAGCTTTGCTGTTGTGCTCTTTGCCTCCTCCTGCTGGCCAGGAGTTATATTCCCAACAGTGATTGATGATGATCCGTGGACTCACCATGTCAAGAAAGAAATACATTTATCAGGTTAGCATAAATTTCATTTTTTTTCTTGTTCTGTCCATTCTCTGCCGAAGTTTAAAACAGACAAAAAAAATCATCATCTATCTTTGGAATCTTAAAAATGTTGGATTTCTGATAAGGGAATTGGATACTAAATGTGGGATTGTGAAGTGTCAGGCAATTATAACTCCCATGTTGGTTGTCCTGTATGCTTTACAAAATTACATTCAGTATATTTGCTATTTTGGAGCACTATTTTGGAGCACTTTTGCTCTTTTTTAGAACATATATTAATAATAATAATATCCAGATAATATCCAGATTGGTGAGTTATACCCTTTATCTAAATAATTATCTAAATAAGTCACAGCATATTTAGAGCAGCCTGTCAATATGAGCACACCTTCTTCTAGGTTATTAAACCAATAAAAAGCCAACTAAAATACAGTGAGATGAGGCTTTGCCTCCAGGGATTTGGATGGAGTAACACCCAATCAGAAACAATAAAAGGCACTAACCTATCATCAGAACAAGTTGGTGGATACACCTTTTAATGCTTATTTAACTTAATTTGCATCCCCCTTTTTATGTTTGGGAGAAAACAGTGTGCTGTTTTGAGCATTGCATTATTTATTATTATTTTCCCTTTCATGCTAAAAACCCAATACAGTGTTCATGTAATGCTACAGGATAAAGACCACAAAGCAGCAAGTAACAGGGCGTTGCAGGGTATAATGATGGAGTGGTAGCATAGAAATATCAGCAGTAGTATATGTGATGTTATTTAATAATAAATAAAATCGCTTTGCCAAAGTGAACCCTGCAAGTTGAGCACTCCCTATGGGTGTTGACGTGTTTCTTTGGGCCCATGTGCCTTGTATTAATGTTTGGATGAAGATTGTGGTCATATATTAGCAGAGATCCATTATTTCACACTTTAACATTGCCATTTCTCTGTTGACTCTACTCATTTACCTTTAAAGGGACATGGGAAACCCAACATTTTCTTTCACGATTTAGACAGAACATAAAATTTTAATCAACTTTCCAATTTACTTCTATTATTTAATTTGCTTCCTTCTCATGTTACCCTTTGCTGAAAGGTTTATCTAGGAAAGCTCAGGAGCAACAAATAACCTAGGTTTCACCAGCTGATTGGTGGCTGCATATATATACCAATTGTCATTGGCTCACCCATGTGTTCAGTTAGAAACCAGTAGTGCATTGCTGTTCATTCAACAAAGCATACCAAGAGAATGAAGAAAAATTGATAATAGGTGTAAATTAGAAAGTTGCATAAAATTGCATGCTCTATCTGAATCATGAAAGAAAAACATGTGGGTTTCATATTCCTTTAAGGATGACATTTTTTGCTTGCCACCAATCAGTGAGGCGAAAGTTGAAGTGTAGACCTACTCTTCGAGAGAGGGGTTCTCTAACCAATCTGAAGCTCATTTCATCCTCACAGTAGCCTGTTGGTCAGAGGGGTAGACAAGGAGTTGTCAGCCAGGCAGTGAAAGATCTTTCCTCAGTTGGAAAATCACACGCATCCTAGGTGAAATGTGCATTCATCTGCCAGTCCCTTTGGCTGTAGATGCTTTTACTTGTTATAGATCCTTGGCATCGTTCTTGCACTGCCTATGAAGCAAGTTGCTTTGGCTGTGGGTAAGCAAAGTGGACAGAAGTGCCAGAAGGGTAACTTCTCTTTGGAGAATGCTATTATGGTATTGAGAAAAGAGAATAGATGTGCCCTTTATTTGGTTGTCTCTTTGTCAGTGAGTGAGATAATGCAGCATATTAAGGTGAATAATATACAGTATCTCACAAAAGTGAGTACACCCCTCACATTTTTGTAAATATTGTATTATACCTTTTCATGTGACAACACTGAAGAAATTACACTTTGCTACAATGTAAAGTAGGGAGTGTACAGTCTGTAAAACAGTGTAAATTTGCTGTCCCCTCAAAATAACTCAATACACAGCCATTTATTTCTAAACCGTTGGCAACAAAAGTGAGTACAGCCCTAAATGGAAATGTCCAAATTGGGCCCAATTTGCAATTTTCCCTCCCCGGTGTCATGTGACTTGTTAGTGTTACAAGGTCTCAGGTGTGACTGGGGAGCAGGTGTGTTAAATTTGTTGTTATCGCTCTCACATTCTCTCATACTGGTCACTGGGAGTTCAACATGGCACTTTATAGCTACAGTTAATTGAGGGAACCATGAATGCCAACATGTACTGTGACATACTGAAGCAGAACATGATCCCCTCCCTTCAGAGACTGGGCCGCAGGGCAGTATTCCAACATAACGACCCCAAACACACCTCCAAGAAGACCACTGCCTTGCTAAAGAAGCTGAGGGTAAAGGTGATGGACTGGCCAAGCATGTCTCCATGCTCATTCATTCTTTATTTTATTTCTTTATAAAGGAAAAAACAGAATTACAGTAGCATGTTAGTGTATTATAACTTGTATACATTTGTTTATATATAAATATATCATTGGTTTTTATTGTCACAGACCCCATAAGAATTATAAAATGTTTATCTTGGAAAGGTTTAATATATGTAAATAGCAATTACAGATACAGAATCTGTCAAGTACTTGACGTATACAATTTCAATACACAGTGTAAATGACGCAAATAGTTTATAAACTATAAATACTGACGTTTTAAGGTTATTCTTACATCTTTGGTACATCGGTGTTATTGTATGCTAACAAAGAGTAATCAACATGAAAAGAGAAAAAGATCTGGGGGGTCCAGATGCAGTCGTTTAAAACATAGAAATGTATTGAAAATCCATTAAAATCCGCTACAAGTTACAGCATAGGCTCAAAGGTAAGAAGCACTGTCTTATGCGTTTCAGCGAGACGGCTGTAATCATAGACCTAGATCTCTCACCTTGAGGGTGCGCTTAAATATGGTATATCTCCGCCAATTAAAACAATTAAAAACAATTTGACTTATCAACTCCCAGATTCTAGTGAAGAACAGGTGATGACTGTGTTACATGAGCCTATTATACATAACCAGCATTATATACAAGCATGATATGCCGGTAGTCGCTTTTTTACTCATACTCCCACTATTTCTTTGAATTGGAAAATCAATTAGAAAAATTAATAATACAGAAAGAAAATTTGCTTGTCAATAACATGATCTCATTTTATGTGCTGCGTATATGGCTCATCTGTAATCAAGCCTCACAAAAAAAAATCTAGAATATAAAACAATATGGAGTGAGGCTTTGTGGGTAGTTTTCTAAATCCTTTATTTTATTTTTATTTCAACAGGCAGACAGTTTTGGGACAAAGGTTATTGATGAAGATGGTCTGTTTCATTTAATTAGGACATTGCCAGGCAAGAAATCAAAGTATGTCATAGCAGCAGAAGCAGAGGTTGGTAATTTCATTGGTTTGCAACAGTATTGGCTACATTAACCTTATAGAACCTTATAAAACAATAAGACATGATTTTTACGTTTGATACACACGGCATAACATCATTCTAATGTGTTGGTTTTCCCTGCCTTACACACACTCCTCCCTAAAGTCCATCTTCGTTCTGCTAATGGCTAAAAACCATGTCCTTTGTTTTTTTTTGTTTGTTTTTTTTTTAGGCAGGGAAAACAAAATCAAAATTACAGAAAACCCCTGAAAAACATGAAACTGTAACCAAAAAGCTGAGTCCTGTTAAGAAACTCACTCCAGAAAAGAAACCATCTCTATCTGGGGAACAAACCAATAGTGTGGGAAAAAGTGCAAACATAAAAAGTGAAATGGAGAAACCTTCATGTTCACAGTCTTTGGATTTGCAGCCACACAGTAGCTCTGAAAGTTTGCTCTGGGTAGATAAGTATAAGCCCACTTCTATAAAGGCAATTATTGGACAGCAAGGAGAACAGAGCTGCGCTAGCAAGCTCATGAGATGGCTCAGAAACTGGCATCAGCACTATTCTTCTGATGAAAAGAAACCTGCTGGTAATTGTACCTTGCTTTATCTACAGTTACAATGCTAGAAAGTTGTTTGTTTGTTTTTTTTTGGGGGGGGGTGCCTCCAAAAATGGTAAAACAAGAACATTGCAAAAATTGGGGGGGGGGGATAATGTGTTTATGCTTTTTTTCCCCTCTCAGAAAAACATGAACTAATATCAGATCGTTTTGAGTCTTAGAATGAGCAACACTTCATAGAATTATAGTCAGTTATTACAGTAATATCTGCTTCTAAGCTGAAACCACTCACAGCTTTTTAGATATCAGTAATGTGTGTTTGCATGTGTCTCCTCTGTATACAAATTACAAGCTTCTGAGATGACTAGAAAAAGTCTTTTTTAATTTCGGTGCTTTTAACTGCGGCGCCAAGCCGTATTTTCCCACACAGCTATTGGCTAAGAGGTGGAAACGTCAGCTTTTCAGCCAAATAGGGAGAATAGCGATCTGCCGGTGGGCTGCCTTAGCCTGCTCAGAACGAAGATCGCTTAGAACAAATAAAGGAGCTCTTATCATGAATTATTTTATACTTCATGATTAAAAGTCCCCTTTAATTGTTCCAATGGTAAATCCTAGCGTTTCACAAACACTAGGATTTACCATCACTTTAAATGCTGGGTGAAAGGAAATGAACCTTCCATTGCGTTAACTATAAACACATTAGAGGTAAATGGAACTAGATACAATAGAATCACATGGACTAATACAAAAAATCTTAATGAACCATGTAATGCCTAATGCTTAAATAATTTTAAAACTGGTTAAAGATGTAAAGTTTAAACATTAATGTTCTTTATATGAATATATTTTAATATCCTTCCATATAATGTACACCCTAGTTTCTCAACATGTGGTGCTCCAAGCATTGGATTTCATTATTGTATTTTTCCAGATGTAGCTCTAGTAAACCTATTACAGAAAGCTGTGTTTCTCATTTCTGCCCTCAAGCACTCATAACAGGATAGATTGTATTTCCCTGCCTATGTTGACACATTGATTCACAGCGAATTGGTAAAACCTAAGATTCTAGATTATTAGTGACATATTACTTACCTTATCCTGCACTAAAGTGCCTGTAAGAGTTTATTTTCCTCTTTTTTTAATGTAATACGCACAATAAAGGACCACTAAAGTCAATTAAAGTTTTATGATTCAGATAAAGCAATATGCTTCCATTATCAAAGCTTGTACACTCTTTTTTACATTCACTTCTGAGGTTCTAGCTCCTAATGAGCATGTGCAAAAGTGCACACTATATGATTGGCTGATGGCTGTCACATGATACAGATAGAGGGAAAATTGAATTAACTTTGAAATTTGCCAGAAAATATTATACTGCTTATTTCAAATGAAGTGCTTTTACATTGTCTTTAATTATGTATTTGTCAATTATTAAATTCTACTATATTCAGTAGTCTTTTAATTGTATACAGTTATTAATATTAATGGACTATCTGTGTTGTATGTGTTTATTATTCTCTGTCCTAATACTTCCAATGAGTAAATTCTTAAAAACGTAAAACAAATATCTGATTCCTGTATATTTGTTTGGTTAATAAATCTGATACAAGCTTGTGAAATCAAGTGACACACGTGATTTCCATTTTTGCTCATGTGAACGCTTCTGATCAATTATATTTGTGCCGCAGTTGGAGTACATAGGAAACAACTGTATGTCTACAGGGGGTACTTGCTACAAAAAGGTTGAGAAACACTAAAGTACACAACCTGTTGCTCATAAAAAAATATTTTACAGTACTAATGCATGAAGGATTATAAGGCTTTTATTGTACTCATTGCATTATGATATTTATATACAAAATTATTGGAAATTTTGTGTTTGCATGTTATTTAAAATGCCCAGTATTTTTAGCTAATGAATTATATAAGTGACTAGTTATGATTGTGTTTTTAGCTAATGAATTATATAAGTGACTAGTTATGATTGTGTTTTTAGCTAATGAATTATATAAGTGACTAGTTATGATTGTGTTTTTAGCTAATGAATTATATAAGTGACTAGTTATGATTGTGTTTTTAGCTAATGAATTATATAAGTGACTAGTTATGATTGTGTTTTTAGCTAATGAATTATATAAGTGACTAGTTATGATTGTGTTTTTAGCTAATGAATTATATAAGTGACTAGTTATGATTGTGTTTTTAGCTAATGAATTATATAAGTGACTAGTTATGATTGTGTTTTTAGCTAATGAATTATATAAGTGACTAGTTATGATTGTGTTTTTAGCTAATGAATTATATAAGTGACTAGTTATGATTGTGTTTTTAGCTAATGAATTATATAAGTGACTAGTTATGATTGTGTTTTTAGCTTTGAGATATGCGTAAGTAACTAAAGAATAAGAATAATTTCTCCAACATAGGTGTGTCCGGTCCACGGCGTCATCCTTACTTGTGGGATATTCTCTTCCCCAACAGGAAATGGCAAAGAGCCCAGCAAAGCTGGTCACATGATCCCTCCTAGGCTCCGCCTACCCCAGTCATTCTCTTTGCCGTTGTACAGGCAACATCTCCACGGAGATGGCTTAGAGTTTTTTAGTGTTTAACTGTAGTTTTTATTATTCAATCAAGAGTTTGTTATTTTAAAATAGTGCTGGTATGTACTATTTACTCTGAAACAGAAAAGAGATGAAGATTTCTGTTTGTATGAGGAAAATGATTTTAGCAACCGTTACTAAAATCCATGGCTGTTCCACACAGGACTGTTGAGAGGAATTAACTTCAGTTGGGGGAACAGTGAGCAGTCTCTTGCTGCTTGAGGTATGACACATTCTAACAAGACGATGTAATGCTGGAAGCTGTCATTTTCCCTATGGGATCCGGTAAGCCATGTTTATTAAGATAGTAAATAAGGGCTTCATAAGGGCTTATTAAGACTGTAGACTTTTTCTGGGCTAAATCGATTCACATATTACACATATTTAGCCTTGAGGAATCATTTAATCTGGGTATTTTGATAAGATTATATCGGCAGGCACTGTTTTAGACACCTTATTCTTTAGGGGCTTTCCCAAATCATAGGCAGAGCCTCATTTTCGCGCCGGTGTTGCGCACTTGTTTTTGAGAGGCATGACATGCAGTCGCATGTGTGAGGAGCTCTGATACATAGAAAAGACTTTCTGAAGGCGTCATTTGGTATCGTATTCCCCTTTGGGCTTGGTTGGGTCTCAGCAAAGCAGATACCAGGGACTGTAAAGGGGTTAAAGTTAAAAACGGCTCCGGTTCCGTTATTTTAAGGGTTAAAGCTTCCAAATTTGGTGTGCAATACTTTTAAGGCTTTAAGACACTGTGGTGAAATTTTGGTGAATTTTGAACAATTCCTTCATATTTTTTCGCAATTGCAGTAATAAAGTGTGTTCAGTTTAAAATTTAAAGTGACAGTAACGGTTTTATTTTAAAACGTTTTTTGTACTTTGTTATCAAGTTTATGCCTGTTTAACATGTCTGAACTACCAGATAGACTGTGCTCTGAATGTGGGGAAGCCAGAGTTCCTTCTCATTTAAATAAATGTGATTTATGTGACAATGACAATGACGCCCAAGATGATTCCTCAAGTGAGGGGAGTAAGCATGGTACTGCATCATTCCCTCCTTCGTCTACACGAGTCTTGCCCACTCAGGAGGCCCCTAGTACATCTAGCGCGCCAATACTCCTTACTATGCAACAATTAACGGCTGTAATGGATAATTCTATCAAAAACATTTTAGCCAAAATGCCCACTTATCAGCGTAAGCGCGACTGCTCTGTTTTAGATACTGAAGAGCATGACGACGCTGATGATAATGGTTCTGAAAGGCCCCTACACCAGTCTGATGGGGCCAGGGAGGTTTTGTCTGAGGGAGAAATTTCAGATTCAGGGAAAATTTCTCAACAAGCTGAACCTGATGTGATTACATTTAAATTTAAGTTGGAACATCTCCGCGCTCTGCTTAAGGAGGTATTATCCACTCTGGATGATTGTGACAATTTGGTCATCCCAGAGAAACTATGTAAAATGGACAAGTTCCTAGAGGTCCCGGGGCTCCCAGAAGCTTTTCCTATACCCAAGCGGGTGGCGGACATTGTAAATAAAGAATGGGAAAGGCCCGGTATACCTTTCGTCCCTCCCCCCATATTTAAAAAATTGTTTCCTATGGTCGACCCCAGAAAGGACTTATGGCAGACAGTCCCCAAGGTCGAGAGAGCGGTTTCCACTTTAAACAAACGCACCACTATACCCATAGAAGATAGTTGTGCTTTCAAAGATCCTATGGATAAAAAATTAGAAGGTTTACTTAAAAAAATGTTTGTTCAGCAGGGTTACCTTCTACAACCAATTTCATGCATTGTCCCTGTCGCTACAGCCGCGTGTTTCTGGTTCGATGAGCTGGTAAAGGCGGTCGATAGTGATTCTCCTCCTTATGAGGAGATTATGGACAGAATCAGTGCTCTCAAATTGGCTAATTCTTTCACCCTAGACGCCACTTTGCAATTGGCTAGGTTAGCGGCTAAGAATTCTGGGTTTGCTATTGTGGCGCGCAGAGCGCTTTGGTTGAAATCTTGGTCAGCTGATGCGTCTTCCAAGAACAAACTACTTAACATTCCTTTCAAGGGGAAAACGCTGTTTGGCCCTGACTTGAAAGAGATTATCTCTGATATCACTGGGGGTAAGGGCCACGCCCTTCCTCAGGATCGGCCTTTCAAGGCCAAAAATAAACCTAATTTTCGTCCCTTTCGTAGAAACGGACCAGCCCAAAGTGCTACGTCCTCTAAGCAAGAGGGTAATACTTCTCAAGCCAAGCAAGCTTGGAGACCAATGCAAGGCTGGAACAAGGGAAAGCAGGCCAAGAAACCTGCCACTGCTACCAAGACAGCATGAAATGTTGGCCCCCGATCCGGGACCGGATCTGGTGGGGGGCAGGCTCTCTCTCTTCGCTCAGGCTTGGGCAAGAGATGTTCTGGATCCTTGGGCACTAGAAATAGTCTCCCAAGGTTATCTTCTGGAATTCAAGGGGCTTCCCCCAAGGGGGAGGTTCCACAGGTCTCAGTTGTCTTCAGACCACATAAAAAGACAGGCATTCTTACATTGTGTAGAAGACCTGTTAAAAATGGGAGTGATTCATCCTGTTCCATTAGGAGAACAAGGGATGGGGTTCTACTCAAATCTGTTCATAGTTCCCAAAAAAGAGGGAACGTTCAGACCAATCTTAGATCTCAAGATCTTAAACAAGTTTCTCAAGGTTCCATCGTTCAAAATGGAAACCATTCGAACAATTCTTCCTTCCATCCAGGAAGGTCAATTCATGACCACGGTGGATTTAAAGGATGCGTATCTACATATTCCTATCCACAAGGAACATCATCGGTTCCTAAGGTTCGCATTCCTGGACAAGCATTACCAGTTCGTGGCGCTTCCTTTCGGATTAGCCACTGCTCCAAGGATTTTCACAAAGGTACTAGGGTCCCTTCTAGCGGTGCTAAGACCAAGGGGCATTGCTGTAGTACCTTACTTGGACGACATTCTGATTCAAGCGTCGTCCCTTCCTCAAGCAAAGGCTCACACGGACATCGTCCTGGCCTTTCTCAGATCTCACGGATGGAAAGTGAACGTGGAAAAGAGTTCTCTATCTCCGTCAACAAGGGTTCCCTTCTTGGGAACAATAATAGACTCCTTAGAAATGAGGATTTTTCTGACAGAGGCCAGAAAAACAAAACTTCTAGACTCTTGTCGGATACTTCATTCCGTTCCTCTTCCTTCCATAGCGCAGTGCATGGAAGTGATAGGTTTGATGGTAGCGGCAATGGACATAGTTCCTTTTGCGCGCATTCATCTAAGACCATTACAACTGTGCATGCTCAGTCAGTGGAATGGGGACTATACAGACTTGTCTCCGAAGATACAAGTAAATCAGAGGACCAGAGATTCACTCTGTTGGTGGCTGTCCCTGGACAACCTGTCACAAGGGATGACCTTCCGCAGACCAGAGTGGGTCATTGTCACGACCGACGCCAGTCTGATGGGCTGGGGCGCGGTCTGGGGATCCCTGAAAGCTCAGGGTCTTTGGTCTCGGGAAGAATCTCTTCTACCGATAAATATTCTGGAACTGAGAGCGATATTCAATGCTCTCAAGGCTTGGCCTCAGCTAGCGAGGGCCAGGTTCATACGGTTTCAATCAGACAACATGACGACTGTTGCGTACATCAACCATCAGGGGGGAACAAGGAGTTCCCTGGCGATGGAAGAAGTGACCAAAATCATTCAATGGGCGGAGACTCACTCCTGCCACCTGTCTGCAATCCACATCCCAGGAGTGGAAAATTGGGAAGCGGATTTTCTGAGTCGTCAGACATTGCATCCGGGGGAGTGGGAACTCCATCCGGAAATCTTTGCCCAAATCACTCAACTGTGGGGCATTCCAGACATGGATCTGATGGCCTCTCGTCAGAACTTCAAAGTTCCTTGCTACGGGTCCAGATCCAGGGATCCCAAGGCGACTCTAGTAGATGCACTAGTAGCACCTTGGACCTTCAAACTAGCTTATGTATTCCCGCCGTTTCCTCTCATCCCCAGGCTGGTAGCCAGGATCAATCAGGAGAGGGCGTCAGTGATCTTGATAGCTCCTGCGTGGCCACGCAGGACTTGGTATGCAGATCTGGTGAATATGTCATCGGCTCCACCATGGAAACTACCTTTGAGACGAGACCTTCTTGTTCAAGGTCCGTTCGAACATCCGAATCTGGTCTCACTCCAGCTGACTGCTTGGAGATTGAACGCTTGATTTTATCGAAGCGAGGGTTCTCAGATTCTGTTATTGATACTCTTGTTCAGGCCAGAAAGCCTGTAACTAGAAAAATTTACCACAAAATTTGGAAAAAATATATCTGTTGGTGTGAATCTAAAGGATTCCCTTGGGACAAGGTTAAGATTCCTAAGATTCTATCCTTCCTTCAAGAAGGATTGGAAAAAGGATTATCTGCAAGTTCCTTGAAGGGACAGATTTCTGCCTTGTCTGTGTTACTTCACAAAAAGCTGGCAGCTGTGCCAGATGTTCAAGCCTTTGTTCAGGCTCTGGTTAGAATCAAGCCTGTTTACAAACCGTTGACTCCTCCTTGGAGTCTCAACTTAGTTCTTTCAGTTCTTCAGGGGGTTCCGTTTGAACCCTTGCATTCCGTTGATATTAAGTTATTATCTTGGAAAGTTTCGTTTTTGGTTGCAATTTCTTCTGCTAGAAGAGTTTCAGAATTATCTGCTCTGCAGTGTTCTCCTCCTTATCTGGTGTTCCATGCAGATAAGGTGGTTTTACGTACTAAACCTGGTTTTCTTCCAAAAGTTGTTTCTAACAAGAACATTAACCAGGAGATTATCGTACCTTCTCTGTGTCCGAAACCAGTTTCAAAGAAGGAACGTTTGTTGCACAATTTGGATGTTGTTCGCGCTCTAAAATTCTATTTAGATGCTACAAAGGATTTTAGACAAACATCTTCCTTGTTTGTTGTTTATTCAGGTAAAAGGAGAGGTCAAAAAGCAACTTCTACCTCTCTCTCTTTTTGGATTAAAAGCATCATCAGATTGGCTTACGAGACTGCCGGACGGCAGCCTCCCGAAAGAATCACAGCTCATTCCACTAGGGCTGTGGCTTCCACATGGGCCTTCAAGAACGAGGCTTCTGTTGATCAGATATGTAGGGCAGCGACTTGGTCTTCACTGCACACTTTTACCAAATTTTACAAGTTTGATACTTTTGCTTCTTCTGAGGCTATTTTTGGGAGAAAGGTTTTGCAAGCCGTGGTGCCTTCCATCTAGGTGACCTGATTTGCTCCCTCCCATCATCCGTGTCCTAAAGCTTTGGTATTGGTTCCCACAAGTAAGGATGACGCCGTGGACCGGACACACCTATGTTGGAGAAAACAGAATTTATGTTTACCTGATAAATTACTTTCTCCAACGGTGTGTCCGGTCCACGGCCCGCCCTGGTTTTTTAATCAGGTCTGATAATTTATTTTCTTTAACTACAGTCACCACGGTATCATATGGTTTCTCCTATGCATATATTCCTCCTTAACGTCGGTCGAATGACTGGGGTAGGCGGAGCCTAGGAGGGATCATGTGACCAGCTTTGCTGGGCTCTTTGCCATTTCCTGTTGGGGAAGAGAATATCCCACAAGTAAGGATGACGCCGTGGACCGGACACACCGTTGGAGAAAGTAATTTATCAGGTAAACATAAATTCTGTTATTTCATGATTCAGCTTGAGCATACAATTTGAAACGACTTTAAAATGTACTTCTATTATCATCATTTCTTTGTTTTCTTGTTATTCTTTGTTGAAAATCAGGAAGTTCAGGAGTGTGCATGAGTCTGCAGCAGTTTTGCAACAATGTTATACATTACAACACTAGATGGTAGCACTATTTCCCGTCATGTAGTGCTCCAGACGTGCACACTACACGTTATTCCAACAAAAAATAACATGACAACAAAGCAAATTAAATAATATAAGTGAATTGGAAATGTTTTTAAAATTGTATTCTCTACGTGAATCATGAAAGAAAAATGTAGGGTTTTGTGTATACAGAATACGTTATGTTGCCTGCTAAGCTTATTATACCAAACTATAGCTATTTAATGTTTTTTCTGTACACCCTGACTTTTTTTTTAATTATTATTGTCTGTGTTTTCAGCGCAATCTAAGAAGTATGGAGGCAAAGATGATGGCGGCACATTTAAAGCAGCCCTACTGTCTGGACCACCTGGTGTTGGCAAAACCACAACGGCTGTGTTAGCCTGTGAGGTCGGTTTGAGACTTATCAAGGCAAATCAACCACGTTGTTGTGTTGGTGACTATAAATAGGAATGAGCTGGCCTTCTAAAACTGTGTTAAACATACTGGGGACTTTGTTTAGCTGATGACTTGGATGGTTTCAGTTGTACTTATTGAAGTTTACGTAGCCGTAATTATGTTTGTATTTAATTCTTCAGATTTTGTTAAATTCTCCCTCTTGTACTATTAGTTATTTATATCTCTTTAAATAGTGCTGTTGACATTTTGGAGACCTCTAGGTAGATTGGTGTGTTGACCATATAAGTCACAATGTTACTGTCTATTTAGGTATTGGTCATAGCAAAATGCAAGTGGCTTCAGTAGGAGGCTAGCACTAGCATAGGTTACCTTTTTGATCTCCCCACATCCTCATTTATTTAAATTTCAGAAAATTTAATGTACGTTTCGTATGTTGTAGTGTTATAAATTAATGTTAATAGCTCACTTCCATAGTATGGGATTGCAATCATAACCGAGCGTTGCCATCATCTTGTGTTTAAGAAAGTACCGCATTTTGACTCTTCAGTGTGCCAAAATTAACTTTAAAAATGTAAGTTTGCAATAAAAAAAATGAAAGAATTGCCTTCTGCTTGCTTTAGGAGCTTGATTACAGCTATGTGGAACTGAATGCCAGTGATACGCGGAGTAAAAATAGTATGAAAGAAGTGGTAGCAGAGTCTTTGAATAATACAAGCATTAAAGGCTTCTATTCAGGTAAATATATTTCCGCACAGTTCACTTTAACAATAAATAACATGGCAATATATACACAAGGTTTATATAAATCTAACTTTAAGGGTTACTATAATATATATATCAAAGCTTTAGCATTTTTTGTGTGTTTCTGAACTCGGTTAGGAACATCCAACTCTGTAAGCACCAAACACGCTCTGATCATGGACGAAGTGGATGGCATGGCAGGTAATGAAGACAGAGGAGGTATACAGGTAAAAAGGCTATTTATAGCGCTTTACGCATACTTATTAGAATGTCTTACCACATGAAAATTCATACATTTAACCTAGGTAACATTCCTCTTTATTTTAATTTTTTTTTAGGAATTAATAACTTTAATCAAACAATCAAAAATACCTATTATCTGCATGTGTAATGACCGGAATCATCCCAAAATTCGATCTTTGGCAAACTACTGCTTTGACCTTCGTTTTCAGAGACCTAGAGTGGAACAGATTAAGGTATAAAAAAAAAGGCTTTCACCTCCCAACACCACATTAAGTGGTTTTTATTTACTTTGAAAAATATTAACCAACATTTCAAGATTGCTTTGCATGGTTTGACGTTGATTCCTTTAACTTTATTGGGATTTTCTTCAGGGAGCAATGATGTCTGTGGCTTTTAAGGAAGGATTGAAGATTCCACCACCAGCTATGAATGAAATAATCTTAGGGGCAAACCAGGATATCAGACAGGTTTGTCCTCTATGTATCCTTTGATACTTATATTAAAAATACTAAATTATTCTTTACATCATACACATTTGCTGTTATTTGTAGGTGCTTCATAACCTCAGTATGTGGTGCTCAAGAAGTAAAGAGTTGTCCTATGATGAAGCCAAAGGAAATGCCCAAAGTGCCAAAAAGGACATTAAAATAGTAAGGCTCTTGTGATACATTGACAATATTTAAAATGATTGTATTAGTCTGAAGTTCTAGACATGAGTAATTTTAAGTTTATTTTATATATTTATATGCTAGTAATTATAATCTGAACATTGTGAAGGTGTCTGTTTACATTTAACAAAGATACATGGTTTATAATTGATGTTGCCACTAAGGAGATAGAGTCCTGTTTGTGGAAGGGTGTTTAAAGGTGATAAACCAAGTAATTTCTTGTCCCTCAAATATTAAAATTAACTTGAATGTTTACAGGTGTCAGTTATTTTCAGATAATTAAATCATGTTCTGTTTAGGTCTCTCAAGGATTTAGGTATTCCCTAGTAGGTCAGCCTGTTCATGCTGTCCTATGTTTTATGCCTGGCCTGGCCAGCCTAACATGCCGGTACATTGTAGCCTACTAAACAGCACTTAATGAATATGTAAGGTGAAATGCATGCATTTACTGTTAAAAAATAGTCATAATATTTCCTGTATTTTTGCAATGCATTCACCAGCTACAAAACATATTTCCCAGGTGAAAACTTTATGCATGACTCTGTCATATATTCTTCTCATCTTGGAAACCTGGCACCCAGTATTTTTCAAGGCTTGATGATGTTTAATTTTTTCTTTCATATGCTGTTGAGAGTCCACAAATCATCACACTTGGTATACATTTCCTTTCCACCAGGAGGAGGCAGAATACGCCTAAATTGCAGACCTATTTGGTAGCGTATTATTTCTCATATAACTAGAACAGAGCTACTTCTTGGGCCTTTTTGAATGATGCTTCTCTTGACTAGTATTGTAAGATGACTACTTGATCTTACTATTTCAGTTTTTATTCCTCTGCTGAGGGGGGGGGGTGCCTTTGGCAGGAAAGTACTTTGGGCAGTCATGCATGACTGATCTCATTCCTGCCTATTCTGGTGGTTTTGTAGACTTCACTGCTTGGGTGTTAGATCACACGTGAACTCATACTATCATATGAAAGAAAACCTTAGTTATGCTTACCTGGTACATGTATTTCTTTCATGATGGTGATAGTTTACAAACCTGCCTGTTAAGTACCTTAAGATGATGGCAGGTCCTTTTTCTCCTGTTAAGTGTAGTCAGTCCACGGGTCATCCATTACTTATGGAATATTTCTCTTCCTAACAGGAAACTGCAAGAGAATTACCCAGCAGAGCTTGCTATATAGCTCCTCCCCTCACCTATCATACTCAGTCATTCTCTTGCAGCCTAACTAAAAAGGAAGCTGTGAGAGATCTGTGGTGTTTTTTTAACTTAGTTTATTTCTACAATCAAAAGTTTGTTATTTTTAAATAGCACCGGAGTGTGCTGTTTATTCTCAGGCAGCATTAGAAGAATCTGCCTGGGTTTCTTTCTATGGTCTTAGCAGACGTAACTAAGATCCACTGGCTGTTTCTCATCTGAGGCGTGAGGTAACTTCAGAGAAGGGGAATAGCATGCAGGGCTCCCCTGCAACAAATGAGGTATGCGCAGTAATTTATTTCTCCTGTTAAGTGTGGTCAGTCCACGGGTCATCATTACTTCTGGGATATTAACTCCTCCCCAACAGGAAGTGCAAGAGGATCACCCAGCAGAGCTGCTATATAGCTCCTCCCCTCTACGTCACACCCAGTCATTCTCTTGCACCCAACTAATAGATAGGATGTGTGAGAGGACTGTGGTGATTATACTTAGTTTTTATATCTTCAATCAAAAGTTTGTTATTTTAAAACAGCACCGGAGTGTGTTGTTCCCTCTCAGGTAGAATTTGAAGAAGAATCTACCTGAGTTTTTTGTATGATTTTAGCCGGCGTAGTTAAGATCATCTTGCTGTTCTCGGCCATCTGAGGAGTGAGGTAAACTTCAGATCAGGGGACAGCGGGCAGGTTCACCTGCAAAGAGGTATGTAGCAGCATATTATTTTCGGAGGAATGGAATTGACTGAGAAAATACTGCCAATACCGATATAATGTAAGTTCAGCCTTAAATGCAGTAGTAGCAACTGGTATCAGGCTGTCATGTATGTATATTTACACTTCAGTATTCTGGGGAATGGCACTTCACTGGGATAATACTGTATGCATAAGACTCTTAGCCTAACTTGCAGTGGGAACGACTAGCAACAGGCTTTCTAATGACATTTCATTTATTTGATGTTAAACGTTTTGCTGGCATGTTAAATCGTTTAATTATCTGAGGTGAAAAATTGTTTTGGGCACTGTTTTTTTCCACTTGGCGGTCGTTTTATTTAATTTAAGACAGTTTACTGATCTTCCTCACTGTTGTGTGTGAGGGGGAGGGGCCTATTTTGGCGCTTTTGCTACGCATCAGAAAATTCAGTCACAAGTCTGTTTTCTTCCCTGCATGATTCGGTTCGTCTCTACAGAGCTCAGGGGTCTTCAAAAGTTATTTTGAGGGAGGTAATCACTCACAGCAGACCTGTGAGATTGTGCTTGACTGTGATAAAAAACGTTATATTCTGTACATTTTTTCTGCTATTTAAGGGTTAGTTATCCATTACTAATGGGGGCAATCCTTTGCTAAATTGTGTTTTTACCGGAAAGAATTTGATGTTATAGTTTCTCCGGTTTATTGTTTTCTCAACTGTCATAACTTTTTTTCTGTGCTTCTTAAAGGCACAGTACGTTTTTCATATTATTTGTAAATTGCTTTGAAAAGTATTTCCAAGTTGCTAGTTTAATTGCTAGTGTGTTAAACATGTCTGACTCAGAGGAATATCTCTGTGCTATATGTGCTAAAGCCAAAGTGGAGCCCAATAGAAATTTATGTACTAATTGCATTGATGCTACTTTAAATAAAAGTCAATCTGTACAAATTGAACATCATTCACCAAACAACGAGGGGAGAGTTATGCCGACTAACTCGCCTCACGTGTCAGTACCTGCATCTCCCGCTCGGGAGGTGCGTGATATTGTAGCGCCGAGTACTTCAGGGCGGCCATTACAAATCACATTACAGGACATGGCTAATGTTATGACTGAAGTTTTGTCTAAATTACCAGAACTTAGAGGTAAGCGTGATCACTCTGGGGTGAGAACAGAGTGCGCTGATAATATTAGGGCCATGTCAGATACTGCGTCACAGTATGCAGAACATGAGGACGGAGAGCTTCATTCTGCAGGTGACGGTTCTGATCCCAATAGAGTGGATTCAGACATTTCTAATTTTAAGTTTAAGCTCGAAAACCTCCGTGTACTGTTAGGGGAGGTATTAGCAGCTCTGAATGATTGTAACACCGTTGCAATTCCAGAGAAATTATGTAGGCTGGATAGATACTATGCGGTACCGGCGAGTACTGACGTATTTCCTATACCTAAGAGGCTTACAGAGATAATTACTAAGGAGTGGGATAGGCCCGGTGTACCCTTTTCCCCCCCTCCTGTATTTAGAAAAATGTTTCCAATAGACGCCACCACACGGGACTTATGGCAGACGGTCCCTAAGGTGGAGGGAGCGGTTTCTACTCTGGCTAAGCGTACCACTATCCCGGTGGAGGATAGCTGTGCCTTTTCAGATCCAATGGATACAAAATTAGAGGGTTACCTTAAGAAAATGTTTGTTCAACAAGGTTTTATATTGCAACCCCTTGCATGTATTGCGTCTGTCACGGCCGCGGCCGCTTTTTGGTCCGAGTCCCTGGAAGAGACTCTTGACTCAATAACTATAGATGAGATTTCAAACAAGCTTAAGACACTTAAGCTAGCTAATTCATTTATTTCGGATGCCGTAGTACATTTAACTAAACTTACGGCTAAGAATTCCGGATTCGCCATTCAGGCACGCAGAGCACTGTGGCTAAAATCCTGGTCAGCTGACGTTACTTCTAAATCTAAATTACTTAACATACCTTTCAAAGGGCAGACCTTATTCGGGCCCGGGTTGAAAGAAATTATCGCTGACATTACAGGAGGTAAAGGCCATGCCCTGCCTCAAGACAGAGCCAAACCTAAGGCTAGACAGTCTAATTTTCGTTCCTTTCGTAATTTCAAGGCAGGAGCAGCATCAACTTCCTCTGCACCAAAACAGGAAGGAGCTGTTGCTCGCTACAGACAAGGCTGGAGACCTAACCAGTCCTGGAACAAGGGCAAGCAGGCCAGGAAACCTGCTGCTGCCCCTAAGACAGCATGAATTGAGGGCCCCCGATCCGGGAACGGATCTAGTGGGGGGCAGACTTTCCCTCTTTGCCCAGGCTTGGGCAAGAGATGTCCAGGATCCCTGGGCGTTAGAGATCATATCTCAGGGATATCTTCTGGACTTCAAATCCTCTCCCCCAAAAGGGAGATTTCATCTGTCAAGGTTGTCAACAAACCAAATAAAGAAAGAGGCGTTTCTACGCTGTGTACAAGATCTTTTACTAATGGGAATGATCCATCCGGTTCCGCGGTCGGAACACGGACAGGGGTTTTACTCAAATCTGTTTGTGGTTCCCAAAAAAGAGGGAACCTTCAGGCCAATCTTGGATTTAAAGATCCTAAACAAATTCCTAAGAGTTCCATCGTTCAAAATGGAAACTATTCGGACAATCCTACCCATGATCCAAAAGGGTCAGTACATGACCACAGTGGATTTAAAGGATGCTTACCTTCACATACCGATTCACAAGGATCATTACCGGTATCTAAGGTTTGCCTTCCTAGACAGGCATTACCAGTTTGTAGCTCTTCCATTCGGATTGGCTACGGCTCCAAGAATCTTCACAAAGGTTCTGGGTGCTCTTCTGGCGGTACTAAGACCGCGAGGAATTTCGGTAGCTCCGTACCTAGACGACATTCTGATACAAGCTTCAAGCTTTCAAACTGCCAAGTCTCATACAGAGTTAGTACTGGCATTTCTAAGGTCGCATGGATGGAAGGTGAACGAAAAGAAGAGTTCTCTCTTTCCACTCACAAGAGTTCCCTTCTTGGGGACTCTTATAGATTCTGTAGAAATGAAGATCTACCTGACAGAAGACAGGTTAACAAAGCTTCAAAATGCATGCCGTGTCCTTCATTCCATTCAACACCCGTCAGTGGCTCAATGCATGGAGGTGATCGGCTTAATGGTAGCGGCAATGGACTTAGTACCCTTTGCACGCCTACATCTCAGACCGCTGCAATTGTGCATGCTAAGTCAGTGGAATGGGGATTACTCAGATTTGTCCCCTACTCTGAATCTGGATCAAGAGACCAGAAATTCTCTTCTATGGTGGCTTTCTCTGCCACATCTGTCCAGGGGGATGCCATTCA
Organism: Bombina bombina; assembly: GCF_027579735.1. Taxonomy (NCBI): domain Eukaryota; kingdom Metazoa; phylum Chordata; class Amphibia; order Anura; family Bombinatoridae; genus Bombina; species Bombina bombina. The sequence goes on from NC_069500.1 coordinate 1,248,698,112, forward strand.
GCAGGCCAGATTGGACAATTGTAACAACAGACGCCAGCCTACTAGGTTGGGGCGCTGTCTGGAATTCTCTGAAGGCTCAGGGACCATGGACTCAGGAGGAGAGTCTCCTGCCAATAAACATTCTGGAATTGAGAGCAGTTCTCAATGCCCTTCTGGCTTGGCCCCAATTAACAACTCGGGGGTTCATCAGGTTTCAGTCGGACAACATCACGACTGTAGCTTACATCAACCATCAAGGAGGGACAAGAAGCTCCCTAGCAATGATGGAAGTATCAAAGATAATTCGCTGGGCAGAATCTCACTCTTGCCACCTGTCAGCAATCCACATCCCGGGAGTGGAGAACTGGGAGGCGGATTTCCTAAGTCGTCAGACTTTTCATCCGGGGGAGTGGGAACTTCATCCGGAGGTCTTTGCCCAAATACTTCGACGTTGGGGCAAACCAGAGATAGATCTCATGGCGTCTCGACAGAACGCCAAGCTTCCTTGTTACGGGTCCAGATCCAGGGATCCGGGAGCGGTTCTGATAGATGCTTTGACAGCACCTTGGACCTTCGGGATGGCTTATGTGTTTCCACCCTTCCCGATGCTTCCTCGATTGATTGCCAGAATCAAACAGGAGAGAGCATCAGTGATTCTAATAGCGCCTGCGTGGCCACGCAGGACTTGGTATGCAGATCTAGTGGACATGTCATCCTGTCCACCTTGGTCTCTGCCTCTGAGACAGGACCTTCTGATCCAGGGTCCCTTCAAACATCAAAATCTAATTTCTCTGAAGCTGACTGCTTGGAAATTGAACGCTTGATTTTATCAAAACGTGGTTTTTCTGAGTCAGTAATTGATACCTTAATACAGGCTAGGAAGCCTGTTACCAGAAAGATTTACCATAAAATATGGCGTAAATACTTATATTGGTGCGAATCCAAAAGTTACTCATGGAGTAAGGTTAGGATTCCTAGGATATTGTCCTTTCTACAAGAAGGTTTAGAAAAGGGTTTATCCGCTAGTTCCTTAAAGGGACAGATTTCAGCTCTGTCCATTCTTTTACACAAATGTCTGTCAGAGGTTCCAGACGTTCAGGCTTTTTGTCAGGCTTTGGCCAGGATTAAGCCTGTGTTTAAAACTGTTGCTCCACCATGGAGTTTGAACTTAGTTCTTAATGTTTTACAGGGTGTTCCGTTTGAACCCCTTCATTCCATTGATATCAAATTGTTATCTTGGAAAGTTCTGTTTTTAATGGCTATTTCCTCGGCTCGAAGAGTCTCTGAGTTATCTGCCTTACATTGTGATTCTCCTTATCTGATTTTTCATTCAGACAAGGTAGTTCTGCGTACTAAACCTGGGTTTTTACCTAAGGTGGTCACTAACAGGAATAACAATCAAGAGATTGTTGTTCCATCTTTGTGTCCTAATCCTTCTTCGAAGAAGGAACGTCTTCTACACAATCTAGATGTAGTCCGTGCCCTGAAATTTTATTTACAGGCAACTAAAGATTTTCGACAAACGTCTTCCCTGTTTGTCGTTTATTCTGGTCAGAGGAGAGGTCAAAAAGCTTCTGCTACCTCTCTCTCTTTTTGGCTTCGTAGCATAATACGTTTAGCTTATGAGACTGCTGGGCAGCAGCCTCCTGAAATAATTACAGCTCATTCTACTAGAGCTGTGGCTTCCACTTGGGCCTTTAAGAATGAGGCCTCTGTTGAACAGATTTGCAAGGCTGCAACTTGGTCTTCTCTTCATACTTTTTCCAAATTTTACAAATTTGACACTTTTGCTTCTTCGGAGGCTGTTTTTGGGAGAAAGGTTCTTCAGGCAGTGGTTCCTTCCATATAAAGAGCCTGCCTGTCCCTCCCGTCATCCGTGTACTTTAGCTTTGGTATTGGTATCCCAGAAGTAATGATGACCCGTGGACTGACCACACTTAACAGGAGAAAACATAATTTATGCTTACCTGATAAATTCCTTTCTCCTGTAGTGTGGTCAGTCCACGGCCCGCCCTGTTTTTTATGGCAGGTCTAAATTTTTAAATTATACTCCAGTCACCACTGCACCCTTTGGCTTCTCCTTTCTCGTTGGTTTTCGGTCGAATGACTGGGTGTGACGTAGAGGGGAGGAGCTATATAGCAGCTCTGCTGGGTGATCCTCTTGCACTTCCTGTTGGGGAGGAGTTAATATCCCAGAAGTAATGATGACCCGTGGACTGACCACACTACAGGAGAAAGGAATTTATCAGGTAAGCATAAATTATGTTTTTCTGAGGAATGGAATTGACTGAGAAAATACTGCTGATACCATTGTAAAGTAAGTTCAGCCTTAAATGCAGCGATAGCGACTGGTATCAGGCTGATGTGTGTGTGTGTGTGTGCACTGAATGTATTTTCTAAGGAATGGAATTGACTCTGAAAATACTGTAAATACTGAAATAATGTATGAGCCTTAACTGCAGTAAAAGCGACTGGTAGCAGGCTTGTAAATAATAATACATAACTTTTAAATGTATGTTTAAAACGTTTTACTGGCTTGTTAATCGTTTTTGTGAGGTACTTGGTGATAAAACTTATTAGGGCATGATTTTTACCACATGGCCATTTTTGTTTTCTGCATAGAAACAGTTTCTGAGCTTCCCCACTGTTGTAATATGAGTGGGAGGGGCCTATTTCTCCAACATAGGTGTGTCCGGTCCACGGCGTCATCCTTACTTGTGGGATATTCTCTTCCCCAACAGGAAATGGCAAAGAGCCCAGCAAAGCTGGTCACATGATCCCTCCTAGGCTCCGCCTACCCCAGTCATTCTCTTTGCCGTTGCACAGGCAACATCTCCACGGAGATGGCTCAGAGTTTTTTGGTGTTTAAATGTAGTTTTTATCCTTCAATCAAGTGTTTGTTATTTTAAAATAGTGCTGGTATGTACTATTTACTCTGAAACAGAAAAGAGATGAAGATTTCTGTTTGTAAGAGGAAGATGATTTTAGCAAACGTTACTAAAATCGATTGCTGTTTCCACACAGGACTGTTGAGATGAAGTAACTTCAGTTGGGGGAAGCAGTTGGCAGACTTTTCTGCCTGAGGTATGACTGGCCACATTTCTAACAAGACTTTGTAATGCTGGAAGGCTGTCATTTCCCCTATGGGGACCGGTAAGCCATTTTCTTAGATTAAGTAAAAGAATAAAGGGCTTTATAAGGGCTTAAAAAACTGGTAGACATTTTTCTGGGCTAAAACGATTACTTTGCTAAGCATATTTGGCAGATTATAACTCTTAATAGTTATTATAATCTTGGGGATTGTTGTTAAAAAACGGCAGGCACTGTATGGACACCTTTTTCAGATGGGGGCCTTTTCTAGTCATAGGCAGAGCCTCATTTTCGCGCCACTAATGCGCAGTTGTTTTTGGAAAGCAAGGCATGCAGATGCATGTGTGAGGAGCTAAGAACCACTGAAAAAGCTTATAGAAGGCGTCATTTGGTATCGTATTCCCCTCTGGGCTTGGTTGGGTCTCAGCAAAGCAGATACCTGGGACTGTATAGGGGTTAAATGTAAAAACGGCTCCGGTTCCGTTATTTTAAGGGTTAAAGCTTTCAAATTTGGTGTGCAATACTTTTAAGGCTTTAAGACACTGTGGTGAAATTTTGGTGAATTTTGAACAATTCCTTCATGCTTTTTCGCATATTCAGTAATAAAGTGTGTTCTGTTTAAAATTTAAAGTGACAGTAACGGTTTTATTTTAAAACGTTTTTTGTGCTTTGTTGACAAGTTTAAGCCTGTTTAACATGTCTGAACCATCAGATAAGCGATGTTCTATATGTATGAAAGCCAAGGTTTCTCCCCATTTAAATATATGTGATAATTGTGACATAGTGTCCAAACAAAGTAGGGACAATGATGCCACAGATAATAATATTGCCCAAGATGATTCCTCAAATGAGGGGAGTAAGCATGGTACTGCATCATCCCCTTCTGTGTCTACACCAGTTTTGCCCACACAAGAGGCCCCTAGTACATCTAGTGCGCCAATACTTATTACCATGCAACAATTAACGGCTGTTATGGATAATTCTATTGCAAACATTTTATCTAAAATGCCTACTTATCAGAGAAAGCGCGATTGCTCTGTTTTAAACACTGAAGAGCAAGAGGACGCTGATGATAACGGTTCTGACATACCCTCACACCAATCTGAAGGGGCCAGGAGGGAGGTTTTGTCTGAGGGAGAAATTTCAGATTCAGGAAAAATTTCTCAACAAGCTGAACCTGATGTTGTAACATTTAAATTTAAATTAGAACATCTCCGCGCACTGCTTAAGGAGGTATTATCTACTCTGGATGATTGTGACAATTTGGTCATTCCAGAGAAATTATGTAAGATGGACAAGTTCCTAGAGGTTCCGGTGCCCCCCGATGTTTTTCCTATACCCAAGCGGGTGGCGGACATAGTAAATAAGGAGTGGGAAAGGCCCGGCATACCTTTTGTTCCTCCCCCTATATTTAAGAAATTATTTCCTATAGTCGACCCCAGAAAGGACTTATGGCAGACAGTCCCCAAGGTCGAGGGGGCAGTCTCTACTCTAAACAAACGCACTACTATTCCCATAGAAGATAGTTGTGCTTTCAAAGATCCTATGGATAAAAAATTAGAGGGTTTGCTTAAAAAGATGTTTGTTCAGCAAGGTTACCTTCTACAACCAATTTCATGCATTGTTCCTGTCACTACGGCAGCGTGTTTCTGGTTCGAAGAACTAGAAAAGTCGCTCAATAAATAATCTTCGTATGAGGAGGTTATGGACAGAGTTCAAGCACTTAAATTGGCTAACTCTTTTATTTTAGATGCCGCTTTGCAATTAGCTAGATTAGCGGCGAAGAATTCAGGGTTTGCTATCGTGGCGCGCAGAGCGCTTTGGCTAAAGTCTTGGTCAGCGGATGTGTCTTCCAAGACAAAATTGCTTAACATCCCTTTCAAGGGTAAAACACTGTTTGCAAAGAGTGAAAAAGGAGCACAAGCAGCGGTTCAATGCACAAAAATTAATTTATTTACAAGTGGCAAACATAGCGCCTTAGCGCTCAGAGTGAAGAAAATTAACACGTTTGTCAAGCAAACAAACAAAACCGTGAGAGGGGAAAACACCCCGGGGTAAATACTGACAAAAATCAATGAGACTAGCGTTAAGAAAACAGGTATACGCGTATACCTGTTTTCTTAACGCTAGTCTCATTGATTTTTGTCAGTATTTACCCCGGGGTGTTTTCCCCTCTCACGGTTTTGTTTGTTTGCTTGACAAACGTGTTAATTTTCTTCACTCTGAGCGCTAAGGCGCTATGTTTGCCACTTGTAAATAAATAAATTTTTGTGCATTGAACCGCTGCTTGTGCTCCTTTTTCACTCTTTGCTCTCATTTGACCGGCCTCTAGTGTAGCACAGCAGCCAGGTATTGCACTTATATCCTGACCGCATCTTTACGCCCATCACCTGGGACGCTAACGGAAGGAGGAGTCACCCACCGCAGCCATCAGAGCTCACTCAGGTTTACCGCAGGAGCTGGATACTAACTGAACGAGACGATCCATACATAATAAGGAGAACGGATATATTGCCGCAACGGACTGTCGCTCAGGATTCAGCAGCACACAGGTATGAGGTATGGACTCTTGGCGTATATTTACTAGATATCTAGTGTTGTTGCATTTTCATTTATACATGTGCATCTAGCGGTGGCATACATATCTCACCGGTCCATGTCTGAGGTAGGGAAAACTCACAGGACCTGGTTATATAATCCTGTCAATATTCAAACACTGAATGTACTGTGATTTGGGAGCTAGCTGATTAACACACTGCTCTTAAGTTGATTGACACACATCACCGCAGTTACTCTCCACCTAACTCACTTTCCCTTGTTTGCTGCTTTAAAACACTGTTTGGTCCTGATTTGAAAGAGATTATTTCAGACATCACCGGGGGAAAGGGCCACGCCCTTCCTCAGGATAGGTCTTTTAAGGCTAAAAATAAGCCTAATTTTCGTCCCTTTCGCAGAAACGGACCAGCCTCTAATTCTACATCCTCTAAGCAAGAGGGTAATACTTCTCAACCCAAACCAGCCTGGAGACCGATGCAAGGCTGGAACAAGGGTAAGCAGGCCAAGAAGCCTGCCACTGCTACCAAAACAGCATGAAGGGATGGCCCCCGATCCGGGACCGGATCTGGTGGGGGGCAGACTTTCTCTCTTTGCTCAGGCCTGGGCAAGAGATGTTCAGGATCCTTTGGCTCTAGAAATAGTTTCTCAGGGTTATCTCCTGGAATTCAAGGAACTACCCCAAGGGGAAGGTTCCACAGGTCTCAATTATCTTCAAACCAAATAAAAAGACAGGCATTCTTACATTGTGTAGAAGACCTGTTAAAGATGGGAGTAATTCATCCAGTTCCTATAGGAGAACAAGGGATGGGGTTTTACTCCAACCTGTTCATAGTTCCCAAAAAAGAGGGAACATTCAGACCAATTTTAGATCTCAAGATCCTAAACAAATTTCTCAGGGTTCCATCGTTCAAAATGGAAACCATTCGAACGATCCTCCCTACCATCCAGGAAGGTCAATTTATGACCACGGTGGATTTAAAGGATGCGTACCTACATATTCCTATCCACAAGGAACATCATCAGTTCCTAAGGTTCGCTTTTCTCGACAAGCATTACCAGTTTGTGGCACTTCCATTCGGATTAGCCACTGCTCCGAGAATTTTCACAAAGGTACTAGGGTCCCTTCTAGCGGTTCTAAGACCAAGGGGCATTGCAGTAGTAACGTACTTGGTCGACATCCTGATTCAAGCGTCGTCTCTGTCAAAAGCAAAGGCTCATACGGACATCGTCCTAGCCTTTCTCAGATCTCACGGATGGAAAGTGAACATAGAAAAAAGTTCTCTGTCCCAGTCAACAAGAGTTCCCTTCTTGGGAACAATAATAGACTCCTTAGAAATGAGGATTTTTCTGACAGAGGTCAGAAAATCAAAACTTCTAAGCTCTTGTCAAGTACTTCATTCTGTTCTTCGTCCTTCCATAGCGCAGTGCATGGAAGTAATAGGATTGATGGTTGCAGCAATGGACATAGTTCCTTTTGCACGAATTCATCTAAGACCATTACAACTGTGCATGCTCAGACAGTGGAATGGGGATTATACAGACTTGTCTCCGATTCAAGTGGATCAAAGGACCAGAGATTCACTCCGTTGGTGGCTGATCCTGGACAACCTGTCACAGGGAATGAACTTCCGCAGACCAGAGTGGGTCATTGTCACGACCGACGCCAGTCTGGTGGGCTGGGGCGCGGTCTGGGAACCCCTGAAAGCTCAGGGTCTATGGTCTCGGGAAGAATCTCTTCTCCCGATAAACATTCTGGAACTAAGAGCGATATTCAATGCTCTCAAAGCTTGGCCTCATCTAGCAAAGGCCAAATTCATAAGGTTTCAATCAGACAACATGACGACAGTTGCTTATATCAACCATCAGGGGGGAACAAGGAGTTCCCTGGCGATGGAGGTAGTGACCAAGATAATTCAATGGGCGGAGGATCACTCCTGCCACTTGTCTGCAATCCACATCCCAGGAGTGGAAAATTGGGAAGCGGATTTTCTGAGTCGTCAGACATTCCATCCGGGGGAGTGGGAACTCCATCCGGAAATCTTTGCCCAAATAACTCGATTATGGGGCATTCCAGACTTGGATCTGATGGCCTCTCGTCAGAACTTCAAGGTTCCTTGTTACGGGTCCAGATCCAGGGATCCCAAGGCGACTCTAGTAGATGCACTAGTAGCACCTTGGACCTTCAACCTAGCTTATGTATTCCCACCGTTTCCTCTCATTCCCAGGCTGGTAGCCAGGATCAATCAGGAGAGGGCTTCGGTGATCTTGATAGCTCCTGCGTGGCCACGCAGGACTTGGTATGCAGACCTGGTGAATATGTCATCGGCTCCACCATGGAAGCTACCTTTGAGACAGGACCTTCTTGTTCAAGGTCCATTCGTACATCCGAATCTGGTTTCCCTCCAACTGACTGCTTGGAGATTGAACGCTTGATTTTATCAAAGCGTGGGTTTTCAGATTCTGTAATAGATACTCTGATTCAGGCTAGAAAGCCTGTAACTAGAAAAATTTACCATAAGATATGGAAAAAATATATCTGTTGGTGTGAATCTAAAGGATTCCCATGGAACAAGATAAAAATTCCTAAGATTCTATACCTACTTTAATAGACTCCAATCTGTGATGAATTCATATATCTGGAAAAAGAAACCTCCCAGAATAGCTAGAACAACTCTCTACCTATCAAAAACATATGGGGGATTGGGAGTACCAGACGTAATAAAATACCGAACAGCAGTCTTCTTAAAAAGAGTGATAGACTGGTGTACAACCCCTAACGAAAATAACAAGATTTGGTTGCTATTAGAACACGACCTGACTAGATCCCCCCAACTTGGCGCATACTGCTGGCAACCGAACGGGAATCACCCAGCCTTGACAAAAATCTACCCTATAATACGAGAAACTTTTGCCGTCTGGTCTAGGACTATAGCCAAAAACCCACATATCTCAACTATCCCTTCTCCCTTGACGACTGTTCTATCCAACCCAGACTTCCCAATAGGGATGTTAGTTACACCTAAATCACAGAACAGCCTAGACAATCTCCTCCCACTGTATACACTACTGGAAGCGAACAAATTAATATCTAAACAACAATTAATGGACTTAGGAATCACACAATTCACTGACTGGTTCAAATATCTACAACTTACACATTTTGTTCACACCCATAAACTTAAACAACACACAACAAGAGATCGTACCCCTTTCGAAAAACTTTGCACTTTCAGCTCACCTTCAGCCCACGTTATATCCACCCTATATCAAATCCTACTCACACCCCCTGACCCCAAACAAATCTCTACAATACTATCTTGGCATAAAGAACTTCCGTACACACTCTCGGAGGAAGAATGGCTTGATATCTTTCGACATACCAGTAAATCAGCACATTCAGCCACCCTACTAGAAACTAACTACAAATTCTTGCTTCGGTGGTATCTCACTCCCCATAGATTAAAATATATATTCCCAGAAGCATCAGATAGATGCTGGAGGAAGTGCTTGAGTGAAGGAACACCTTACCATATCTGGTGGGAGTGCCCTAGGATTTTAAAATTCTGGACAGACATCAACCAAGAAATGAGCAGGTTATTAAATCATGAGATTGCTTTAGACCCTTTGATATATTTATTTCATATCCCGCCCAAATTCCAGTTTAAGCAGTACACATCCCTATTTCAACTGGCCATATGCAGCGCCAAACAATTAATCCCAAGGATGTGGAAAACTGAGTCCACTCCAACTTTATCAATGTGGAAAACACAAATGGAAGTGAATCTATCACTAGAAAGATTCTTTTATTACAAAACTGGCAGATTAGAGTTCTACGCTGAAATGCTATATTTCTGGGATTCCTACTATCACACTGAGCAGAACTAAGTTCCTCAAGTAACGTCCTTTGATATGGACGAACCACACGGTAAAAGATGAAAGTTCCTCTCTAGCGAGACGAAGCGCACCATCTAATCCCTCAACACTCTACATACCCTTTAAGTCATATAGGGACTAGCTGTGACTGATAAGAAGCCGAACCTGGACAGTAAATTATACTAGAACCAAACCGACACAGTCCCATTTCCGACTACACACCCTAGACATAACCATCTGACTGTCCAACTTTACTTCAAGTTCTGAGATAGCAAAGGAGATATATACAAGAAGCTACTATTATAGTATTGATATATAAGCATAGATATCACTATATATACCTTGATCAGATGAACCCTACAACCTCACCAAGAAAACTTTCTGTATAGTTTGTTTTTGACTATTGGAGTTTAAATATCGTTGAAAATAAGGTTGAAATATGTAAAATATGTTCTTAGCACACTGAAATTAAGCTTTACCCATTACAAAATCGCTTTATGTGAACATGCAATTTTTCATATGGACTTGCAGAACCCGGATCTTGTAAGATTGTTATAGAATCCATCATGTAATACGATACTGAACCTGCCATGTAAAATATCTTGACCACTGGAGTGTAATTATTGCTTGAAATTGTTTTGTTGTAATGAATACTTTGTTATAAATAAAAGATTAAACTAAAAATTCCTAAGATTCTATCCTTTCTACAAGAAGGTTTGGAGAAAGGATTATCTGCAAGTTCTCTGAAGGGACAGATCTCTGCTTTATCTGTTTTACTTCACAAAAGGCTGGCAGCTGTGCCAGACGTTCAAGCGTTTGTTCAGGCTCTGGTTAGAATCAAGCCTGTTTACAGACCTTTGACTCCTCCCTGGAGTCTTAATCTAGTTCTTTCAGTTCTTCAAGGGGTTCCGTTTGAACCCTTACATTCCGTAGATATTAAGTTATTATCTTGGAAGGTTTTGTTTTTGGTTGCTATTTCTTCTGCTAGAAGAGTTTCTGAGTTATCTGCTCTGCAGTGTTCTCCGCCCTATCTGGTGTTCCATGCAGATAAGGTGGTTTTGCGTACTAAGCCTGGTTTTCTTCCGAAAGTGGTTTCCAACAAAAATATTAACCAGGAGATAGTTGTACCTTCTTTGTCCGAATCCAGTTTCAAAGAAGGAACGTTTGTTACACAATTTGGACGTAGTCCGTGCTCTAAAATTCTATTTAGAGGCCACTAAAGATTTCAGGCAAACATCTTCTTTGTTTGTTGTTTATTCTGGTAAAAGGAGAGGTCAAAAAGCGACTTCTACCTCTCTTTCTTTTTGGCTTAAAAGCATTATCCGATTGGCTTATGAGACTGCCGGACGGCAGCCTCCTGAAAGAATCACAGCTCATTCTACTAGGGCTGTGGCTTCCACATGGGCCTTCAAGAACGAGGCTTCTGTTGACCAGATATGTAAGGCAGCGACTTGGTCTTCACTGCACACTTTTGCCAAATTTTACAAATTTGATACTTTTGCTTCTTCAGAGGCTATTTTTGGGAGAAAGGTTTTGCAAGCCGTGGTGCCTTCCATTTAGGTGACCTGATTTGCTCCCTCCCTTCATCCGTGTCCTAAAGCTTTGGTATTGGTTCCCACAAGTAAGGATGACGCCGTGGACCGGACACACCTATGTTGGAGAAAACAGAATTTATGCTTACCTGATAAATTACTTTCTCCAACGGTGTGTCCGGTCCACGGCCCGCCCTGGTTTTTTTTTTAATCGGTTCTGATGAATTATTTTCTCTAACTACAGTCACCACGGTATCATATGGTTTCTCCTATGCATATATTCCTCCTGTACGTCGGTCGAATGACTGGGGTAGGCGGAGCCTAGGAGGGATCATGTGACCAGCTTTGCTGTGCTCTTTGCCATTTCCTGTTGGGGAAGAGAATATCCCACAAGTAAGGATGACGCCGTTGACCGGACACACCGTTGGAGAAAGTAATTTATCAGGTAAGCATAAATTCTGTTTTTAGCGCTTTTTTACACAGTAAAAATTCAGTCACAATCTGTCTACTTCATCCTCCATGATCCAGATCGTCTCTACAGAGCTCAGGGGTCTTCAAAATCCATTTTGAGGGAGGTAATCAGTCACAGTAGTCCTGTGACAGTGTATTTGACTGTGAGAAAAACGTTAATTATATAATTGTTATCCGTTTTTGGGTACTAAGGGGTTAATCATCCATTTGCTGGTGGGTGCAATCCTTTGCTAACTTAATACATTTACTGTGAAAATTTGGTTGCTATAACTATTTTTGATAATTGTTATTTCAACTGTGTTAGTTTTTCTGTGCTTCTTAAAGGCACAGTAACTTTTTTATATTGCTTGTAAATTAATTTTGAAAAGTATTTCCAAGTTTGCTAGTCTCATTGCTAGTTTGTTTAAACATGTCTGACTCAGATGAATCTCTTTGTTCACTATGTTTAAAGGCCAATGTGGAGCCCAATAGAAATTTGTGCACTCAATGTATAGATGTCACTTTAAATAAAAGTCAAACTTTATATGTTAAGAAATTATCACCAGACAACGAGGGGGAAGTTATGCCGACTAACTCTCCTCACGTGTCAGTACCTTCGCCTCCCGCTCAGGAGGTGCGTGATATTGTGGCGCCAAGTACATCAGGGCGGCCCATACAAATCACTTTGCAAGACATGGCTACTGTTATGACAGAAGTACTGTCTAAATTGCCAGAATTAAGAGGTAAGCGCGATCACTCTGGAGTTAGAACAGAGCGCGCTGATAATGGTAGAGCCATGTCTGATACTGCGTCACAATTTGCAGAACATGAGGACGGAGAGCTTCATTCTGTGGGTGACGGCTCTGATCCGGGTAAACTGGATTCAGAGATTTCAAATTTTAAATTTAAGCTTGAGAACCTCCGCGTATTGCTAGGGGAGGTATTAGCGGCTCTGAATGATTGTAACACGGTTGCAATTCCAGAGAAAGTATGTAGGCTGGATAAATATTTTGCGGTACCGGCGTGTACTGACGTTTTTCCTATAACTAAAAGGCTTACAGAAATTGTTAACAAGGAGTGGGATAGACCCGGTGTGCCCTTTTCACCACCTCCTATATTTAGAAAAATTTTTCCAATAGACACCACCACACGGGACTTATGGCAGACGGTCCCTAAGGTGGAGGGAGCAGTTTCTACTTTGGCTAAGCGCACCACTATCCCGGTGGAGGATAGCTGTGCCTTTTCAGATCCAATGGATAAAAAGTTAGAGGGTTACCTTAAGAAAATGTTTGTTCAACAAGGTTTTATATTACAACCCCTTGCATGCATTGCGCCTGTTACTGCTGCGGCGGCATTCTGGTTTGAGTCTCTGGAAGAGACCATTCGCACAGCTCCATTGGATGAAATTATGAACAAGCTTAAAACCCTTAAGCTAGCTAACTCATTTGTTTCTGATGCCGTCGTACACTTAACCAAACTTACGGCTAAGAACTCCGGATTCGCCATTCAAGCGCGCAGAGCGCTGTGGCTTAAATCCTGGTCAGCTGACGTGACTTCTAAATCCAAATTGCTTAATATTCCTTTCAAAGGGCAGACCTTATTCGGGCCCGGCTTGAAAGAAATTATTGCTGACATTACGGGAGGTAAGGGCCATGCTCTACCTCAGGACAGGGCCAAATCAAAGGCCAAACAGTCTAATTTTCGTGCCTTTCGTAACTTCAAGGCAGGAGCAGCATCAACTTCCTCCGCTCCAAAACAGGAAGGAGCTGTTGCTCGTTACAGGCAGGGCTGGAAAGTTAACCAGTCCTGGAACAGGGGCAAGCAGGCCAGAAAGCCTACTTCCGCCCCTAAGACAGCATGAAGACAGGGCCCCCTATCCGGAAACGGATCTAGTGGGGGGCAGACTTTCTCTCTTCGCCCAGGCTTGGGCAAGGGATGTCCAGGATCCCTGGGCGTTGGAGATCATATCTCAGGGATATCTCCTGGACTTCAAAACTTCTCCTCCACGGGGGAGAATTCATCTTTCAAGGTTATCAGCAAACCAAACAAAGAAAGAGGCGTTTCTACGCTGTGTACAAGACCTCTTACTAATGGGGGTAATCCACCCAGTTCCGCGGACGGAACACGGGCAGGGATTCTATTCAAATCTATTTGTGGTTCCCAAAAAAGAGGGAACCTTCAGACCAATCTTGGACTTAAAAATCCTAAACAAATTTCTAAGAGTTCCATCATTCAAAATGGAAACTATTCGAACTATCCTTCCCATGATCCAAGAGGGTCAGTACATGACCACGGTGGACTTAAAGGATGCCTACCTTCACATACCGATTCACAAGGACCATTACCGGTATCTGAGATTTGCCTTCCTGAACAGGCATTACCAGTTTGTAGCTCTTCCCTTCGGATTAGCTACGGCCCCAAGAATCTTTACAAAAATTCTAGGATCACTTCTGGCGGTACTAAGACCGCAAGGCATAGCGGTGACTCCGTACCTAGACGACATTCTGATACAAGCGTCAAGTTTTCAAACTGCCAAGTCTCATACAGAGATAGTTCTGGCATTTCTGAGGTCGCATGGGTGGAAGGTGAACGTGGAAAAGAGTTCTCTATTACCACTTACAAGAGTTCCCTTTCTAGGGACTCTTATAGATTCTGTAGAGATGAAAATTTACCTGACAGAGGCCAGGTTATTAAAACTTCTAAATGCTTGCCGTGTCCTTCACTCCATTCCACACCCGTCAGTAGCTCAGTGCATGGAAGTAATCGGCTTAATGGTAGCGGCAATGGACATAGTACCATTTGCGCGCCTGCATCTCAGACCGCTGCAATTGTGCATGCTAAGTCAGTGGAACGGGGATTACTCAGATTTGTCCCCCCTACTAAATCTGGATCAAAAGACCAGATATTCTCTTCTATGGTGGCTCTCTCGGCCACATCTGTCCAAGGGGATGACCTTTCGCAGGCCAGATTGGACGATTGTAACAACAGACGCCAGCCTTCTAGGCTGGGGAGCAGTCTGGAATTCCCTGAAAGCTCAGGGATTATGGACTCAGGAGGAGAAACTCCTCCCAATAAATATTCTGGAGTTAAGAGCTATATTCAATGCTCTCCTAGCTTGGCCTCAGTTAGCAACTCTGAGGTTCATCAGATTTCAGTCAGACAACATCACGACTGTGGCTTACATCAACCATCAAGGGGGAACCAGAAGTTCCCTAGCGATGTTGGAAGTCTCAAAGATAATTCGCTGGGCAGAGTCTCACTCTTGCCACCTGTCAGCGATCTACATCCCAGGCGTGGAGAACTGGGAGGCGGATTTTCTAAGTCGCCAGACTTTTCATCCGGGAGAGTGGGAGCTCCATCCGGAGGTCTTTGCTCAACTGATTCGTCGTTGGGGCAAACCAGATCTGGATCTCATGGCGTCTCGTCAGAACGCCAAGCTTCCTTGTTACGGATCCAGGTCCAGGGACCCGGGAGCGGTGCTGATAGATGCTCTGACAGCCCCTTGGGTCTTCAACATGGCTTATGTGTTTCCAATAGCGCCTGCGTGGCCACGCAGGACCTGGTATGCAGACCTAGTGGACATGTCGTCCTGTCCACCGTGGTCTCTGCCTCTGAGACAGGACCTTCTAATTCAGGGTCCTTTCAAACATCCAAATCTAATTTCTCTGAGGCTGACTGCATGGAGATTGAACGTTTGATTCTATCAAAGCGTGGCTTCTCGGAGTCGGTTATTGATACCTTAATACAGGCTAGGAAGCCTGTTACCAGAAAAATTTGCCATAAAATATGGCGTAAATATTTACGTTGGTGCGAATCCAAGAGTTACTCATGGAGTAAGGTTAGGATTCCTAGGATATTGTCCTTTCTACAAGAGGGTTTAGAAAAGGGCTTATCTACTAGTTCGTTAAAGGGACAGATTTCTGCTCTGTCTATTCTTCTACACAAACGTCTGGCTGAAGTTCCAGACGTTCAGGCTTTAACTAGGATTAAGCCTGTGTTTAAGTCTGTTGCTCCGCCGTGGAGCTTAAACTTAGTTCTTAATGTTCTTCAAGGCGTTCCATTTGAACCCCTTCATTCCATTTATATCAAGTTGTTATCTTGGAAAGTTCTGTTTTTGATGGCTATTTCCTCGGCTCGAAGAGTCTCTGAGTTATCTGCCTTACATTGTGATTCTCCTGCGTACTAAACCTGGGTTCTTACCTAAGGTAGTTACTAACAGGAATATCAATCAAGAGATTGTTGTTCCATCTCTGTGTCCTAACCCTTCTTCAAAGAAGGAACGACTTTTGCATAATCTGGACGTAATCCGTGCCCTGAAATTCTATTTGCAGGCAACTAAGGATTTTCGTCAAACTTCTTCCCTGTTTGTCGTTTACTCTGGACAGAGGAGAGGTCAAAAGGCTTCGGCTACCTCTCTCTCTTTTTGGCTTCGTAGCATAATACGCTTAGCCTATGAGACTGCTGGACAGCAGCCTCCTAAAAGGATTACAGCTCATTCTACTAGAGCTGTGGCTTCCACCTGGTCCTTTAAAAATGAGGCCTCTGTTGAACAGATTTGCAAGGCTGCGACTTGGTCTTCGCTTCACACTTTTTCAAAATTTTACAAATTTGACACTTTTGCTTCGTCGGAGGCTATTTTTGGGAGAAAGGTACTTCAGGCAGTGGTTCCTTCTGTTTAATGTTCCTGCCTTGTCCCTCCCTTCATCCGTGTACTTTAGCTTTGGTATTGGTATTCCATAAGTAATGGATGACCCGTGGACTGACTACACTTAACAGGAGAAAACATAATTTATGCTTACCTGATAAATTCCTTTCTCCTGTAGTGTAGTCAGTCCACGGCCCGCCCTGTTTTTACGGCAGGTCTAAATTTTAATTAAACTCCAGTCACCACTGTACCCTGTGGTTCCTCCTTTCTCGTCTGCTTTGGTCGAATGACTGAGTATGATAGGTGAGGGGAGGAGCTATATAGCAAGCTCTGCTGGGTAATTCTCTTGCAGTTTCCTGTTAGGAAGAGAAATATTCCATAAGTAATGGATGACCCGTGGACTGACTACACTACAGGAGAAAGGAATTTATCAGGTAAGCATAAATTATGTTTTTGCACTTCATATGGCTGCTTTGGTTTTACTTTTTTATAGCTTCCCTACTCTGCTTTGTCATAGGTACAACTAAAGATGTTAGGGAAGTGCTGAGAGATGGGGTGGAGCAAAGCTCTGCAATGGGGTGTTTTGCCTCCTCCTGGTGGACAGGAAACATACCCAACATTTGATAGTTTTTCACCATCATGAAAGAAATAAATGTTATCAGAAAAGCATAGATTTTTCTTTTTCTTCCTTTTAGGGTCCTTTTGACGTTGTTCGAAAGGTATTTAGCATCGGCGACGAAACTGCTCATATGACACTTATAGACAAGTCTGACCTGTTTTTCCACGATTATTCTTTGTCACCACTATTCGTCCAAGAAAACTACGTCCATGTGAAGCCTGCTGCTGCTGGGTCAGTATAGAACACAAGTTTATTCTTGGTTTTGTTATGTTGATCCAGTTTTCCATCAATCTGTTTTCCTTTTTTATAATCTTAGTGGGAACTTGAAAAAGCACTTACTTCTCCTGAGCAAAACAGCAGATAGTATATGTGATGGTGATCTTGTTGACAAGGTGATTCGCAGCCAACAAACCTGGAGCCTCTTGCCTACACAGGTAAACATGTCTGACATTTTGTTTTTAGTAATAAAATCTAAAAAATCCATTGTCAGTGGTGGCCAAGAATAAATAAAAAAGAGGTAGGTTTTACATAGGGCTTTTTTTTTTTTTAAATAACAATTACAAGGATCTCTATTCAATGTTTTCAGTCTACTGAAAGTTTAAATAAGCATGTTTTTTTAGCATTGAATATATTACCTATCTATTATGTTAGTCACCTGCTTCTCATTTTTTAGACATGCACTTTGAACTTTTTTTATTTATTTCTTTTTGTTAATCTGCAGGCAATATATGCCAGTGTTTTGCCAGGAGAATTGATGAGAGGCTTTATGTCACAGTTTCCCACTTTTCCAAGCTGGTTAGGGAAATATTCATCCACAGCCAAACATCAACGCATAACTCAGGAGCTCTCAATGCACATGTCCCTCCGGTAAGCGTCAGACCTTATTCCGCCAATACAGTTTTTTCACACTGTTCCTAATCATATGTAACCATAACAACTACTGGTTATTCCATTTTACCAACTTGTGACAGAAAACATAATTTATGTAAGAACTTACCTGATAAATTAATTTCTTTCATGGTGGCAAGAGTCCATGAGCTAGTGACGTATTGGATATACATTCCTACCAGGAGGGGGCAAAGTTTCGTAAACCTCAAATGCCTATAAATACGCCTCTCACCTCACTCATACCTCAGTTTAACGTATAGCCAAGTTAGTGAGGTGTAAAAGGAGAAAAAGCATAAAAAAGAACAGGATAAATGAAGTGCTTTTATATATAAAAAAAAAAAAATCATAACCCCCAAAAAGTTGGGTGGGTCTCATGGATTCTTGCCACCATGAAAGAAATGAATTTATCAGGTAAGTTCTTACATAAACTATGTTTTTTTCATATAGGTGGCAAGAGTCCAAGAGCTAGTAAAGTATGGGCTATAATACCCAAGATGTGGAAGTCCACAAGTCACTAGAGAAGGAGGGATACAATAAAAACCGCTATTTCTGCTGATAAATTAAATCCAAAAAAGAATTGTTTTCTTTGAAAAATTCAAAAAACTCAAATCATAGGCACTAGAATCAAACTGAGACAGCTGCCTGGAGAACCTTTCTACCAAAGGCTGCTTCCGAAGAAGCAAACGCATCAAAATCGTAAAATTTAGTAAAGGTATGCAAAGAAGACCAAGTTGCTGCTTTGCAAATTTGAACAACTGAAGCTTCATTCTTAAAAGCCCCAGATGTGGCGACTGATCTAGTAGAATGAGCTGTAATTCGCTGAGGCAGAGACTGCCCCGCCTCGCCTCCAAATAAGCCTTGTGAATCAAAAGCTTCAACCAAGATGCCAAGGAAATGGCAGAGGCTTTCTGACCTTTTTCTGGAACAACAAAAAAATAACAAATAGACTAGAAGTCTTTCTGAAATCTTTAGTAGCCTCAACATAATATTTCAAAGCTCTTACCAAATCCAAAAAATGTAAAAACCTTTCAAGAGTATTCTTATGATTAGGACACAAGGAAGGAACAATAATTTCCTTATTGATGATGTTAGAATTCACAACTTTAGGTAAAAATTTAAACAAAGTCCGCACAACAGCTTAATCTGGATGAAAAATCAGAAAAAGAGACTCACAAGAGAGAGCAAACAATTCAGAAAATTTTCTAGCAGAAGAGATAGCCAAAAGAAATAACACTTTCCAAGAAAATACTATAGTTTAATATCCAAAGAATGTATAGGCTGAAAAGGAGGAGCCTGCAAAATCTTTAAAACCAAATTGAGACTCCAAGGAGGAGAAATTGATTTAATAACAGGTTTGATACATATCAAAGCCTGAACAAAACAGTGAGTATCAGGAAGCTTAGCAATCTTTCTATGAAATAAGACAGAGCAGATATTTGTCCTTTCAAAGTATTTGCAGACAAACCTTTATCCAAACCATCCTGAAAAAACTGTAGAATACTAGGAATTCTAAAAGAATGCCAAGAATAATCATGAGTGGAACACCATGAAATATAGGTTTTCCAAACCCTATGATAAATATTCCTTGAAACAGACTTACGAGCCAGTATCATAGTGTTAATTAGAGAAACCTCTATGACTAAGAACTAAGTGTTCAATTTCCATGCCTTCAAATTTAGAGATTTTGAGATCCTGGTGGAAAACTGGGCCTTGAGACAGAAGGTCTGGTCTTATAGGAAGGGACCAAGGCTCGCAACTGGACATTCGGACAAGGTCTGCATACCAAAATCTGTGAGCCATGCTTGTGCTATCATAAACACATGATTGTCACCTTTTGGAAGAAGAACCAGAGGAGGAAAAATGTAAGCAGGTTGGTAAAACCAGGGAAGTGCCAGAGCATCCATCATTTCCAACTGAGGATCCCTGGACCTGGAATGGTATCTGGGAATGTTCTTCTTTAGACAAGAGGCCATCAGATCTATTTCTGGAAGATCCCAACTCTGTACAAGTTGAAAAAACACATCTGGATGGAGAGACAACTCCCCCGGATGTAGAGAATGACTGCTGAGATAATCCGCTTCCCAATTGTCTACACCTGGGATATGAATGGCAGAGATTTGACAAAGGACTGCGAGTCCCCCCTTAATGATTGACATATGCCACTGTTGTGATATTGTCTGTTTGAAAACAAATGCAAAGTTTTCTCTTCAATAGAGGCCAAGCCTGAAGAGCTCTGAAAATAGCACAGAGTTCTAAAATATTGATTGGTAACCTTGCCTCTTGAGGATTCCGAACCCCTTGTGCTGTCAGAGACCCACAGACAGCTCCCCAACCTGTAAGACTTGCATCTGTTGTGATCACAGTCCAGGAAGGACGAACAAAGGAAGCCCCTTGAACAATAAGGTGATGGTTTAACCAAGTCAGAGAGAGTTGAGTGTTGGGATTTAAGTATATCAACTGTGATATACGAGTATAATCCCTGCACCACTGGTGCAACATGCAAAGCTGTAGACGTCTCATATGAAAACGAGCAAAGGGGATTGTGTCTGATGCTGCAATCATGAGACCTAAAACTTAAATGCACATAGACACTGAAGGTTTAGACAAGCTAAGATCAATTTCATTTGTCTCTTGTCTGTTAGATTCAGGGTCCATGACTCTTTCTCTATCTGGAAACCTAAGAAGGTGACCTTTGTTTGTTTGAGGAATCAAGAAACTCTTTGGTAAATTGATCCTCCAACCATGTCTTTGAAGAAACAACATTAATTGTTTTGTGTAAGATTCTGCTAAATGAAAAGATTAAGCTAGTACCAAGATATCGTCCAAATAAGGAAACACCGCAATACCCTGCTCTCTTATTACAGATAGAAGGGCACCGAGAACTAGGGATGCACCGAAATTTTGGCCGCAGAAATGTTTTGGACGAAAATGGCATTTCTTCTATAAAGGTAAGACAAGTCCACGGATTCATCCTTTACTTGTGGGATATTATCCTCCTGCTAACAGGAAGTGGCAAAGAGCACCACAGCAGAGCTGTCTATATAGCTCCTCCCTTAGCTCCACCCCCCAGTCATTCTCTTTGCCTACTCTAAGTACTAGGAAGGGTAAAGTGAAAGAGGTGATAAAATATTAGTTTTTAATTTCTTCAAGCAAGAGTTTATTTTAAATGGTACCGGTGTGTACTATTTACTCTCAGGCAGCAGATGGATGAAGACTGCTGCCTGGAGGATGATGATCTTAGCATTTGTAACTAAGGTCCATTGCTGTTCTCACAGAGGCTGAGGAGTACAGGAAACTTCAGTGTGAGGAACGGTTTCATGCTATGCAGCAATGAGGTATGTTCAGTCATATTTTTCTGGAGAGACTGTGTATTTCAGAAAGGCTGACATTATACCGAGGAGGGTAATGGTAAGCAGTAATCCTAGAGCTAAAAGAAGGGCATTACTTAGCTTGCATATGGGGCCAATTACAAATATGGTTGACACTGAATTGCAAATGTTTGTGAGCAAATGTTTTTTGATTTGGGAGTGCTTTAACGTTTTTGTGGGCAATAACGTTTTGGGCAAACTTTATTAAGGGCACACATGGCTTAACTTTTGGGTCTCAGAACCCACATGGCTAGTTATAACTGCTCTGGTGCGGTTCTTTAAAGCTGAGGAGACATTGAGTGAGATGGGCGGGGCCTATTTTCGCGCCACAGATGCGCAGTTAGTTTTATCAGCAAGCTCTAACTCCTGAGGGCCCTGTTGTATGTTTTGGGCCAAATCGAAGCTTTTACCCCACATGGCTGTGGCAAGGTGCTGAGAGTTTTTTTTCCCGGATCTGGGCCTGTTTTCGATCCGGTTTGGAAATTAAGGGGTTAATTGTTAAAAAAAAAAAAAAAATTGTTGTGCAATCTTAACTACCTATATTGTGTATACATACAAAATTTTGAAAAATTTGGTGCATGTTTAGGCTTTTTTGCAGAACGTGTATGCTTTTTTTTCTCTTAAAGGCGCAGTACCGTTTAAGATTGTTATTTTTTTCACTAAATAAAGTGTTTTCATGCTTGTTTCTAGTCATTACTAGCCTGTTCAACATGTCTGACATTGAGGAAAGTCAATGTTCAATATGTTTAGAAGCCATTGTGATACCTCCACTTAGAATGTGTCCCTCATGCACTAAAAGGTCAATAAATTGTAAAGAACATATTTTAGCTACTAAAAGTATGTCGCAGGATGATTCTCAGTCAGAAGAGAATCAGGTTTTGCCATCTAATTCTCCCCAAGTGTCACAACCGTTTACGCCCGCACAAACGACGCCAAGTACTTCTAGTGCGTCTAATTCTTTCACCATGCAAGATATGGCCGCAGTTATGAATACTACCCTCACAGAGGTTTTATCTAAGCTGCCGGGGTTGCAGGGGAAGCGCAGTAGGTCTGCTGTGCGAACAAATGCTGAGCCCTCTGACGCTTTATTAGCCATTTCCGATGTACCCTCACAATGTTCTGAAGTGAGGGATTTGCTGGCTGAGGGAGAGATTTCTGATTCAGGAAATATGTTCCCTCAGACAGATTCAGATATGATGGCTTTTAAATTTAAACTAGAACACCTCCGCTTATTGCTCAGGGAGGTTTTAGCGACTCTGGATGATTGTGACCCTATTGTAGTTCCAGAGAAATTGTGTAAAATGGACAGATTCCTAGAGGTTCCTGTCTACACTGTTTTTCCGGTCCCTAAGAGCATTTCGGAAATTGTTACGAAGGAGTGGGATAGACCTGGTATTCCGTTCGCTCCCCCTCCTACTTTTAAGAAAATGTTTCCCATATCTGACGCCGTGCAGGACTCGTGGCAGACGGTCCCTAAGGTGGAGGGAGCTATTTCTACCCTGGCTAAGCTTACAACTATACCTATCGAGGACAGTTGTGCTTTCAGAGATCCTATGGATAACCTGAAGAAAATATTTGTTCACCAAGGTTTTCTTCTCCAACCTATAGCGTACATTGTTCCTGTAACTACTGCAGCGTCCTTTTGGTTCGAGGCTCTGGAGGAGGCTCTTCAGGTCGGGACCCCATTAGATGATATTCTGGATAGAATTAGGGCTCTCAAGCTAGCTAATTCTTTCATTTCAGATGCCGCTTTTCAATTGGCTAAATTAGCGGCGAAGAATTCAGGTTTTAGCGTGTAGAGCGTTATGGCTTAAGTCCTGGTCTGCTGATGTGTCATCAAAAGCTAAGCTTTTAGCCATCCCTTTCAAGGGTAAGACCCTATTTGGGCCTGAACTGAAAGAGGTCCTTTCAGACATCACTGGAGGGAAAGGCCATGCCCTTCCTCAGGATAAGACGAATAAGATGAGGATCAAACAAAATAATTTTCGTTCCTTTCGGAACTTCAAAGGTGGTCCCTCTACCTCTTCCCCTGCCGCAAAGCAAGAGGGGAATTTTGCTCAATCCAAGTCAGTCTGGAGACCTAACCAGACTTGGAACAAGGGTAAACAGGCCAAGAAGCCCGCTGCTGCCACCAAGACAGCATGAAGGGGTAGCCCCGGATCCGAGACCGGATCTAGTAGGGGGCAGACTTTCTCTCTTCGCTCAGGCTTGGGCAAGAGACGTTCAGGACTCCTGGGCTTTAGAAATAGTAACCCAGGGGTATCTTCTAGATTTCAAAGATTCTCCCCCAAGGGGGAGATTCCATCTTTCTCAATTGTCTGTAAACCAGACAAAAAGAGAGGCGTTCTTACGCTGTGTAGAAGACCTATATACCATGGGAGTGATCTGCCCAGTTCCAAAAACAGAACAGGGGCAAGGGTTCTACTCCAATCTGTTTGTGGTTCCCAAAAAAGAGGGAACCTTCAGACCAGTTTTAGATCTCAAGATCCTAAACATATTCCTCAGAGTCCCATCCTTCAAGATGGAGACCATTCAGACTATTTTGCCAATGATCCAGGAGGGTCAATATATGACCACTGTGAACTTAAGGGATGCGTATCTACACATTCCTATCCACAAAGATCATCACCAGTTCCTCAGGTTCTCCTTTCTGGACAAGCATTACCAGTTTGTGGGTCTTCCCTTTGGGTTGGCCACAGCTCCCAGAATTTTTACATAGGTGCTAGGGTCCCTTCTGGCGGTTCTAAGGACGCGGGGCATAGCTGTGGCGCCTTATCTGAACAATATCTTAATCCAGGTGTCAACTCTCCAACTAGCCAAGTCTCACACGGGCATCGTGGTGGCTTTTCTAAGATCTCACGGGTGGCAGGTGAACATATACAAAAGAGTTCACTTATCTCTCTCACAAGAGTTCCTTTCCTGGGAACTCTTGATAGATTCGGTGGACATGAAGATTTTTCTGACGGAGGTCAGGAAATCAAAAATTCTATCCATCTGCCAAGCTCTTCATTCCATTCCTCGCCCGTCAGTGGCTCAGTGTATGGAGGTAATCGGCTTAATGGTAGCGGCAATGGACATAGTTCCGTTTGCTCGCTTGCATCTCAGACCACTGCAACTTTGCATGCTCAAACAGTGGAATGGGGATTATGAAGATTTATCTCCTCAGATAAATCTGGACCAAGAGACCAGAGACTCTTCTTTTGTGGTTGTCACAGGATCATCTGTCCAAGGGAATGTTTCCGCAGGCCAGCGTGGGTCATAGTGACAACGGATGCCAGCCTATTGGACTGGGGTGCAGTCTGGAATTCCCTGAAAGCACAGGGATTGTGGACTCAGGAGGAGGCTCTCCTCCCAATAAATATTCTAGAACTGAGAGCGATATTCAACGCGCTTCAGTCGTGGCCTCAACTGGCGTCGGCCAGATTCATAAGATTCCAGTCGGAGAATATCACGACTGTAGCATATATCAATCATCAGGGGGGAACAAAGAGTTCTCTAGCGATGATAGAGGTTACCAAAATAATTCAATGGCCAGAGACTCACTCTTGCCATCTATCAGCAATCTATATCCCAGGAGTGGAGAACTGGGAAGCGGATTTTCTAAGTCGTCAGACTTTTCATCCAAGGAATGGGAACTCCATCCGGAGGTGTTTGCACAGTTGATTCAGCAATGGGGCACACCAGAATTGGATCTGATGGCGTCTCGTCAGAATGCCAAACTTCTTTGATACAGGTCCAGGTCAAAGGATCCTCAGGCAGTACTGATAGATGCTCTAGCAGTACCCTGGTCGTTCAACCTGGCTTATGTGTTTCCACCATTTCCTCTCCTTCCTCATTTGATTGCCAGAATAATACAGGAGAGAGCTTCAGGGATTTTGATAGCACCTGCGTGGCCACGCAGGACTTGGTATGCAGACCTGGTGGACATGTCATCTCTTCCACCATGGACTCTGCCACTGAGACAGGACCTTCTGATTCAAGGTCCGTTCCAGCATCCAAATCTAGTTTCTCTGCGACTGACTGCTTGGAGATTGAACGCTTGATCTTATACAAGCGGGGGTTCTCTGAGTCGGTCATAGATACCTTGATTCAGGCTCAAAAGCCTGTCACCAGGAAAATTTATCATAAGATATGGCATAAATATCTTTATTGGTGCGAATCCAAAGGCTACTCATGGAGTAGGATCAGGATTCCTAGGATTTTGTCCTTTCTCCAAGAAGGATTGGAGAAGGGGCTATCAGCTAGTTCCTTAAAGGGACAGATATCTGCTTTATCAATTCTACTGCACAAACGTCTGGCAGATGTTCCAGACGTTCAGTCATTCTGTCAGGCTTTAGTTAGAATCAAGCCTGTGTTTAAACATGTTGCTCCGCCATGGAGTTTGAATTTAGTTCTTAAGGTCCTTCAAGGGGTTCCGTTTGAACCTATGCATTCCATAGATATTAAGCTTCTATCTTGGAAAGTTCTGTTTTTAGTTGCTATCTCTTCGGCTCGAAGAGTTTCTGAACTTACCTGCATTGCAATGCGACTCGCCTTATCTTGTTTTCCATGCTGATAAGGTGGTTTTGCGTACCAAACCTGGATTCCTTCCTAAGGTTGTTACTAATAAGAATATTAATCAAGAAATTGTTGTTCCTTCTCTGTGTCCTAATCCTTCCTCTAAGAAGGAGCGTCTATTGCACAACTTAAACGTGGTTCATGCTTTAAAGTTTTATTTGCAAGCGACCAAAGATTTCCATCAAACATCTTCTTTGTTTGTTGTCTATTCTGGAAGACTTAGAGGTCAAAAAGCTACAGCTACCTCTCTTGCCTTTTGGCTGAAAAGCATCATCTGTTTGGCATACGAGACTGCTGGACAGCAGCCTCCTGAAAGAATTACAGCTCACTCTACTAGAGCGGTGGCTTCCACATGGGCTTTTAAAATTATGCTTCTGTTGAACAGATTTGTAAGGCTGCAACTTGGTCTTCAATTCATACCTTTTACAAATTTTACAAATTTGATACTTTTGCTTCTTCGGAGGCTATTTTTGGGTGAAAAGTTCTTCAAGCAGTGGTGCCTTCTGTTTAACCATCTGTCTTGTCCCTCCCATTCATCCGTGTCCTGTAGCTTTGGTATTTTATCCCACAAGTAAAGGATGAATCCGTGGACTTGTCTTACCTTTATAGAAGAAAAGTAAATTTATGCTTACCTGATAAATTAATTTCTTCTATGGTAAGACAAGTCCACGGCCCACCCTGTCATTATAAGACAGATTATATTTTTTTGATTTAAACTTGTCACCTCTGCACCTTGTAGTTTCTCCTTTTCCTTCCTGTACCTTCGGTTGAATGACTGGTGGGTGGAGCTAAGGGAGGAGCTATATAGACAGCTCTGCTGTGGTGCTCTTTGACACTTCCTGTTAGTAGGAGGATAATATCCCACAAGTAAAGGATAAATCCGTGGACTCGTCTTACCATAGAAGAAATTAATTTATCAGGTAAGCATAAATTTACTTTTTCAATAACATTATTGTGTAGCATATTTCAAATTTGATGCTAGCCTAGAGCTGCTGTTTGAGTTCATTACTTGACATACTGTTTTGCATATAATAATAGTTTCTTTCATGTAATTAGCAAGAGTCCATGAGCTAGTGACGTATGGGATATACATTCCTACCAGGAGGGGCAAAGTTTCCCAAACCTCAAAATGCCTATAAATACACCCCTCACCACACCCACAATTCAGTTTTACAAACTTTGCCTCCCGTGGAGGTGGTGAAGTAAGTTTGTGCTAGATTCTTCGTTGATATGCGCTTCGCAGCAGGCTGGAGCCCGGTTTTCCTCTCAGAGTGCAGTAAATGTCAGAGGGATGTGAAGAGAGTATTGCCTATTTGAATACCATGGTCTCCTTCTACGGGATCTATTTCATAGGTTCTCTGTTATCGGTCGTAGAGATTTCTTCTCCTACCTCCCTTTTCAGATCGACGATATACTCTAATATACCATTACCTCTATTGATTCTCGTTTCAGTACTGGTTTGGCTATCTACTATATGTAGATGAGTGTCTTGGTGTAAGTAAGTCTTATTTTATTATGACACTCTTAAGCTATGGTTGGGCACTTTATTTATAAAGTTCTAAATATGTGTTTAAACTTATATTTGCCATGATTCAGGGTAATCAGTATTCCTTATTTCAGACAGTCAGTTTCATTGTTTGGGATAATGCATATGAATGATTATTTTTTCTTACCTTAAAAGTTTTTCAATTGACTTTTTTCCCTGTGGGCTGTTAGGCTCGCGGGGGCTGAAAATGCTTCAATTTATAGCGTCATTTTTGGCGCAAAAATTTTGTCATTTCCGGCGCCCTAATTGACGCTGGATGTTGTTGTTGACGTTTTTTTGCGCCAAAAATGTGGGCGTTATTTTTTTCTGCGACACCGGATGTGGCGTCATTCTTGTCTCCACCTTTTTTTCACATTATTTCAGTCTCATTTTTCATTGCTTCTGGTTGCTAGAGGCTTGTTCATTGGCATTTTTTCCCATTCCTGAAACTGTCATATAAGGAATTTGATAATTTTGCTTTATATGTTGTTTTTTCTATTACATATTGCAAGATGTCTCAACTTGACCCTGGATCAGAATCTACTTCTGGAAAGACGCTGCCTGATGCTGGTTCTACCAAAGTTAAGTGCATTTGTTTTAAACTTGTGGTAACTGTTCCTCCGGCTGTAGTTTGTGATGAATGTCATGATAAACTTGCTAATGCAGATAGTATTTCCATTAGTAATAATCCATTACCTGTTGTTGTTCCCTCAACATCTAATGCTCAGGATGTTCCTGTTAATGTAAAAGAATTTGTTTCTAAATCTATTAGGAAGGCTCTGTCTGTTATTCCTCCTTCCAGTAAACGTAAACAGTCTTTTAAAACTTCTCATATTTCAGATGAATTTTTAAGTGACCGTCATCTTTCTGACTTGTCTGTTTCTGATGAGGATCTATCTGGTTCAGAAGATTCTGTCTCAGATATTGACACTGATAAATCTTCATATTTATTTAAAATGGAATTTATTCGTTCTTTACTTAAAGAAGTGTTAATCGCATTAGATATGGAGGAGTCTAGTCCTCTTGATACTAAATCTACTAAGCGTTTAAATTCTGTTTTCAAACCTCATATAGTTATTCCAGAAGTTTTTCCTGTCCCTGATGCTATTTCTGAAGTAATTTCTAGGGAATGGAATAATCTGGGTACTTCATTTACTTAAACCCAGTGAAGGCTCAGGCGTTTCTGAAATGTGTTTCAGATCTAGAGTTGGCTGGGGTAATTATGCCAGTTCCAGTTCTGGAACGGGGTCTGGGGTTTTACTCAAATCTATTCATTGTACCAAAGAAGGAGAATTCTTTCAGACCAGTTCTGGATCTAAAAATATTGAATCGTTATGTAAGGATACCAACATTCAAAATGGTAACTATAAGGACTATTCTGCCTTTTGTTCAGCAAGGGCATTATATGTCCACAATAGATTTACAGGATGCATACCTTCATATTCCAATTCATCCAGCTCATTATCCGTTTCTGAGATTCTCTTTTCTAGACAAGCATTACCAGTTTGTGGCCCTTCCGTTTGGCCTAGCAACAGCTCCAAGGATCTTTTCAAAGGTTCTCGGTGCCCTTCTCTCTGTAATCAGAGAACAGGGTATTGCGGTATTTCCTTATTTGGATGATATCTTGGTACTTGCTCAGTCTTCACATTCTGCAGAATCTCATACGAATCAACTTGTGTTGTTTCTTCAAAGACATGGTTGGAGGATCAATTTACCAAAGAGTTCGTTGATTCCTCAGACAAAGGTAACCTTTTTGGGGTTTCAAATAGATTCAGTGTCCATGACCTTGTCTCTAACAGAAAAGAGACGTCTGAAATTGGTTTCAGCCTGTCGAAACCTTCAGTCTCAATCATTCCCTTCGGTAGCTTTGTGCATGGAAATTCTAGGTCTCATGACTGCTGCATCGGACGCGATCCCCTTTGCTCGTTTTCACATGCGACCTCTTCAGCTTTGTATGCTGAACCAGTGGTGCAGGGATTATACAAAGATATCACAATTAATATCCTTAAATCCCAATGTACGACACTCTCTGACGTGGTGGATAGATCACCATCGTTTAGTCCAAGGGGCTTCATTTGTTTGTCCAACCTGGACTGTGATCTCAACAGATGCAAGTCTGTCAGGTTGGGGAGCTGTATGGGGATCTCTGACAGCGCAGGGGTTTTGGGAATCTCAGGAGGCGAGATTACCAATCAACATTTTGCAACTCCGTGCGATTTTCAGAGCTCTTCAGTTCTGGCCTCTTCTGAAGAGAGAATCGTTTATTTGGTTTTAGACAGACAATGTCACAACCGTGGCATATGTCAATCATCAAGGTGGGACTCACAGTCCTCAGGCTATGAAAGAAGTATCTCGGATACTTGTATGGGCGGAATCCAGCTCCTGTCTAATCTCTGCGGTTCACATCCCAGGTGTAGACAATTGGGAAGCGGATTATCTCAGTCGCCAGACGTTACATCCGGGCGAATGGTCTCTTCACCCAGAGGTATTTCTTCAGATTGTTCAAATCTGGGGACTTACAGAAATAGATCTGATGGCCTCTCATCTAAACAAGAAACTTCCCAGGTATCTGTCCAGATCCAGGGATCCTCAGGCGGAGGCAGTGGACGTGTTGTCGCTTCCATGGAATTATCATCCTTCCTATATCTTTCCGCCTCTAGTTCTTCTTCCAAAAGTGATTTCCAAAATTCTAATGGAACGTTCGTTTTTACTGCTGGTGGCTCCAGCATGGCCTCACAGGTTTTGGTATGCGGATCTCATTCGGATGGCCAGTTGCCAACCTTGGACTCCCGTTAAGACCAGACCTATCTCAAGGCCCTTTTTTCCATCAGGATCTCAAATCATTAAATTTGAAGGTATGGAAATTGAACGCTTGATTCTTAGTCATAGAGGTTTCTCTGACTCAGTAATTAATACTATGTTACAGGCTCGTAAATCTGTGTCTAGGAAGATTTATTATCGAGTCTGGAAGACTTACATTTCTTGGTGTTCTTCTCATAAATTCTCCTGGCATTCTTTTAGAATTCCTAGAATTTTACAGTTTCTTCAGGATGGTTTGGATAAAGGTTTGTCTGCAAGTTCCTTGAAAGGACAAATCTCTGCTCTTTCTGTTCTTTTTCACAGAAAGATTGCTAATCTTCCTGATATTCATTGTTTTGTACAGGCTTTGGTTCGTATCAAACCTGTCATTAAGTCAATCTCTCCTCCTTGGAGTCTTAATTTGGTTCTGAGGGCTTTACAAGCTCCTCCATTTGAACCTATGCATTCTCTGGATATTAAATTACTTTCTTGGAAACTGTTGTTACTTTTGGCCATCTCTTCTGCTAGAAGAGTTTCTGAGTTATCTGCTCTTTCTTGTGAATCTCCTTTTCTGAATTTTCATCAGGATAAGGCGGTGTTGCGGACTTCATTTAAATTTTTACCTAAGGTTGTGAATTCTAACAACATTAGTAGAGAAATTGTTGTTCCTTCATTGTGTCCTAATCCTAAGAATTCTCTGGAGAAATCTTTACATTCTTTGGATGTAGTAAGAGCTTTAAAATATTATGTTGAAGCTACTAAAGATTTTAGAAAGACTTCTAGTCTATTTGTTATCTTTTCTGGTTCCAGAAAAGGTCAGAAGGCCTCTGCCATTTCTTTGGGGTCTTGGTTAAAGTCTTTGATTCATCATGCTTATGTAGAGTCGGGTAAATCCCCGCCTCAAAGAATTACGGCTCATTCTACTAGGTCAGTTTCTACTTCCTGGGCGTTTAGGAATGAAGCTTCTGTTGATCAGATTTGCAAAGCAGCAACTTGGTCTTCTTTGCATACTTTTACTATATTCTACCATTTTGATGTGTTTTCTTCTTCTGAAGCAGTTTTTGGTAGAAAAGTACTTCAGGCAGCTGTTTCAATTTGATTCTTCTGCTTATAATTTCAGTTTTTTTCATTATTAAGATTAAAACTTTTGTTTTCGGTTGTGGATTATTATTTTTCAGCGGAATTGGCTGTCTTTATTTTATCCCTCCCTCTCTAGTGACTCTTGCGTGGAAGTTCCACATCTTGGGTATTTATTATCCCATACGTCACTAGCTCATGGACTCTTGTTAATTACATGAAAGAAAACATAATTTATGTAAGAACTTACCTGATAAATTAATTTCTTTCATATTAGCAAGAGTCCATGAGGCCCACCCTTTTTTGTGGTGGTTATGATTTTTTTTGTATAAAGCACAATTATTCCAATTCCTTATTTTGATGCTTTCGCTCCTTTCTTATCACCCCACTTCTTGGCTATTCGTTAAACTGAATTGTGGGTGTGGTGAGGGGTGTATTTATAGGCATTTTGAGGTTTGGGAAACTTTGCCCCTCCTGGTAGGAATGTATATCCCATACGTCACTAGCTCATGGACTCTTGCTAATATGAAAGAAATGAATTTATCAGGTAAGTTCTTACATAAATTATGTTTTTCTAGGAGTATACTTTATTTGGATAATTGATAAAAAAAATTACCTGTTAAAGGGCCATGATACCCAAATGTTGAAACACTTGATGCAGCACAGCTATAAAAAGCTGACTAGAAAATATCACCTGGACATCTCTAAAAAAAAAAAAAAAAAAAAAGATTTTACACACTCATGTTATTTCCCTATTCAGTTTAAGGAAGTTTACTATGAAACCTTATGAGATTTAAGTGAAATCTCATGAGATCAGAGTAAAAGAGGTCATGACCTCAGCACTGCTGACGAGCTGCAGTTCATTTCTTCATTTATTTTTATTTTTTACCTGCAGCTGAAGTATAACTTATTACATAGCACTTACTCTGTTGAGCTGAGGAAATTGTGAGGTAAAATATCTAACTTTTTTTACATAGAGATGTTCAGGTGATATTTTCCTGTCAGCTTTTTACAGTTATGCTGCATTACTTTCAAGTGATTTAGCATATGAGTATTATGTCCCTTTAAATCTGATTCTGTTACACAGAACTAAATACAGAATAATACAGTATATTGATATTTAATATTGTTTTAAGTAGGGATGCAGAAACATTTTGGCCGAAAATGGCATTATCGTTTTTTTCAGTTTTGTTCTTTTGCTTGGTTTTTTTTTCTTGGTAAAATTGTGTAGTATATTATTGTTTAAAGATCTTTTTTGTCCAATTTTACGCCTAGATTTAGAGTTTGGCGTTAGCCGTCAAAACCAGCGTTAGAGGCTCCTAACGCTGGTTTTGGGCTACCGCTGGTATTTAGAGTCAGTCAGGAAACGGTCTAACGCTCACTTTGCAGCCGCGACTTTTCCATACCGCAGATCCCCCTACGCCATTTGCGTATCCTATCTTTTCAATGGGATCTTTCTAACGCTGGTATTTAGAGTCTTGGCTGAAGTGAGCGTTAGAAATCTAACGACAAAACTCCAGCCGCAGAGAAAAGCCAGGAGTTAAGAGCTTTCTGTGCTAACGCCGGTTCATAAAGCTCTTATTTACTGTGCTCTAAAGTACACTAACACCCATAAACTACCTATGTACCCCTAAACCGAGGTCTCCCCACATCGCCGCCACTCTATTAAAAATTTTTAACCCCTAATCGTCCAACCGCACTGCGCCGCCACCTACGTTATCTCTATGTACCCCTAATCTGTTGCCCCTAACACCGCCGACCCCTATATTATATTTATTAACCCCTAATCTGCACACCCCCCCACCCACGTCGCCACTACCTACAATTAACCCCTAATCTGCCGACCGGACCTCACCGCTACTATAATAAAGTTATTAACCCCTAATCCGCCTCACTCCCGCCTCAATAACCCTATAATAAATAGTATTAACCCCTAATCTGCCCTCCCTAACATCGCCGACACCTAACTTAAAGTATTAACCCCTAATCTGCCGACCGGACCTCACCGCTGCTCTAATAAATGTATTAACCCCTAAAGCTAAGTCTAACCCTAACAGCACAGTTAAATATAATTTTTATCTAACGAAATAAATTATTTCTTATTAAATAAATTATTCCTATTTAAAGCTAAATACATACCTGTAAAATAAACCCTAATATAGCTACAATATAAATAATAATTATATTGTAGCTATTTTAGGATTAATATTTATTTGTCTTGTTAAGTGTATCCAGTCCACGGATCATCCATTACTTGTGGGATATTCTCCTTCCCAACAGGAAGTTGCAAGAGGATCACCCACAGCAGAGCTGCTATATAGCTCCTCCCCTCACTGCCATATCCAGTCATTCTCTTGCAACTCTCAACTAAGATGGAGGTCAAAAAGAGGACTGTGGTGTTTTTATACTTAGTTTATTTCTTCAATCAAAAGTTTGTTATTTTTAAATGGTACCGGAGTGTACTGTTTATCTCAGGCAGTATTTAGAAGAAGAATCTGCCTGCGTTTTCTATGATCTTAGCAGAAGTAACTAAGATCCTTTGCTGTTCTCACATATTCTGAGGAGTGAGGTAACTTCAGAGGGGGAATAGCGTGCAGGTTTTCCTGTAATAAGGTATGTGCAGTTAAAATATTTTTCTAGGGATGGAATTTGCTAGAAAATGCTGCTGATACCGAAGTAATGTAA
Source organism: Bombina bombina (assembly GCF_027579735.1). Lineage (NCBI taxonomy): Eukaryota > Metazoa > Chordata > Amphibia > Anura > Bombinatoridae > Bombina > Bombina bombina. The sequence continues at coordinate 1,248,731,755 of NC_069500.1, forward strand.
GTAAAGCCTAAAATGCAGTGATAGCGACTGGTATCAGGCTTATTAATAGAGATACATACTCTTTTATAAAAGTGTATTTTAAAACGTTTGCTGGCATGTTTAATCGTTTTTTACATATGTTTGGTGATAAAACTTATTGGGGCCTAGTTTTTTCCACATGGCTGGCTTGAATTTTGCCTAGAAACAGTAACCTGAGGCTTCCCACTGTTTTAATATGAGTGGGAGGGGCCTATTTTAGCGGGTTTTTTTGCACAGCAAAAATTAGACACAGACATCCAGCTTCTTCCTGCATGATCCAGGACTTCTCTGAAGGGTTCAAAAGGCTTCAAAAGTCGTATTGAGGGAGGTAAAAAGCCACAGTAGAGCTGTGGTAGTTGTTGTGAATGTTTAAAAAAACGTTTTTGTCATTTATTATTCCGTTTTTGGTATTAAGGGGTTAATCATCCATTTGCAAGTGGGTGCAATGCTCTGCTAACTTATTACATACACTGTAAAAATTTCGTTAGTGTAACTGCATTTTTTCACTGTTATTTCAAAATTTGGGAAAATTTGTGTTTCTTAAAGGCGCAGTAACGTTTTTTATATTGCTTGTAAACTTGTTTTAAAGTGTTTTCCAAGATTGCTAGTCTGTTTAAACATGTCTGACACAGAGGAACCTACTTGTTCATTATGTTTGAAAGCCATGGTGGAGCCCCATAGGAGAATGTGTACTAAATGTATTGATTTCACCTTAAACAGTAAAGATCAGTCTTTATCTATAAAAGAATTATCACCAGAGGGTTCTGTCGAGGGGGAAGTTATGCCGACTAACTCTCCCCACGTGTCAGACCCTTCGCCTCCCGCTCAGGGGACGCACGCTAATATGGCGCCAATTACATCAGGGACGCCCATAGCGATTACCTTGCAGGACATGGCTGCAATCATGAATAATAACCTGTCAGAGGTATTATCTAGATTGCCTAAATTAAAAGTGCGATAGCTCTGGGGTTAGGAGAGATACAGAGCGCGCTAATGCTGTTAGAGCCATGTCTGATCCTGCGTCACAGTATGCAGAACATGAGGACGGAGAGCTTCAGTCTGTGGGTGACATCTCTGACTCGGGGAAACCTGATTCAGAGATTTCTAATTTTAAATTTAAGCTTGAGAACCTCTGTGTATTGCTTTGGGAGGCATTAGCTGCTCTGAATGACTGTAACACAGTTGCAATTCCAGAGAAATTGTGTAGGCTGGATAGATACTATGCGGTGCCGGTGTGTACTGACGTTTTTCCTATACCTAAAAGGCTTACAGAAATTATTAGCAAGGAGTGGGATAGACCCGGTGTGCCCTTTTCCCCACCTCCTATATTTAGAAAAATGTTTCCAATAGACGCCACTACACAGGACTTATGGCAGACGGTCCCTAAGGTGGAGGGAGCAGTTTCTACTTTAGCAAAGCGTACCACTATCCCGGTTGAGGACAGTTGTGCTTTTTCAGATCCAATGGATAAAAAATTGGAGGGTTACCTTAAGAAAATGTTTATTCAACAAGGTTTTATTTTACAGCCCCTTGCATGCATTGCGCCTGTCACTGCTGCGGCGGCATTCTGGTTTGAGGCCCTGGAAGAGGCCATCCAGACAGCTCCATTGAATGAAATTATTGACAAGCTTAGAACGCTTAAGCTAGCTAACTCATTTGTTTCTGATGCCATTGTTCATTTGACTAAACTAACGGCTAAGAATTCCGGATTCGCCATCCAGGCGCGTAGGGCGCTATGGCTTAAATCCTGGTCAGCTGACGTGACTTCAAAGTCTAAATTACTCATCATTCCTTTCAAGGGGCAGACCTTATTCGGGCCTGGCTTGAAGGAAATTATTGCTGACATTACTGGAGGCAAGGGTCATACCCTTCCTCAGGACAGGGCCAAATCAAACGCCAAACAGTCTAATTTTCGTGCCTTTCGAAATTTCAAGGCAGGAGCAGCATCAACTTCCTCCGCTTCAAAACAAGAGGGAACTGTTGCTCATTCCAGACAGGCCTGGAAACCTAACCAGTCCTGGAGCAAGGGCAAGCAGGCCAGAAAGCCTGCTGCTGCCCCCAAGACAGCATGAAGGAACGGCCCCCTATCCGGAAACGGATCTAGTGGGTGGCAGACCTTCTCTCTTCGCCCAGGCGTGGGCAAGAGATGTTCAGGATCCCTGGGCGTTGGAGATCATATCTCAGGGATATCTTCTGGACTTCAAAGCTTCTCCTCCCCAAGGGAGATTTCATCTTCGAAGGTTATCAGCAAACCAGATAAAGAAAGAGGCATTCCTAAGCTGTGTGCAAGACCTCCTAGTAATGGGAGTGATCCATCCAGTTCCGCGGACGGAACAAGGACAGGGATTTTATTCAAATCTGTTTGTGGTTCCCAAGAAAGAGGGAACCTTCAGACCAATCTTGGATCTAAAGATCTTAAACAAATTCCTCAGAGTTCCATCATTCAAAATGGAAACTATTCGGACCATCCTACCCATGATCCAAGAGGGTCAGTACATGACCACAGTGGACCGATCACAAAGATCATCATCGGTTCCTAAGGTTTGCCTTTCTAGACAGGCATTACCAATTTGTAGCTCTTCCCTTCGGGTTGGCCACTGCCCCGAGAATTTTTACAAAGGTTCTGGGCTCACTTCTGGCGGTTCTAAGACCGCGAGGCATAGCGGTGGCTACGTATCTAGACGACATCCTGATACAGGCGTCAAGCTTTCAAATTGCCAAGTCTCATACAGAGATAGTTCTGGCATTTCCGAGGTCGCATGGGTGGAAAGTGAACGGGGAAAAGAGTTCTCTATCACCACTCACAAGAGTCTCCTTCCTAGGGACTCTCATAGATTTTGTAGAGATGAAAATTTACCTGACGGAGTTCAGGTTATCAAAACTTCTAAATGCTTGCCGTGTCCTTCATTCCATTCCACGCCCGTCAGTGGCTCAGTGCATGGAAGTAATCGGCTTAATGGTAGCGGCAATGGACATAGTGCCATTTGCGCGCCTGCATCTCAGTCCGCTGCAATTATGCATGCTAAGTCAGTGGAATGGGGATTACTCAGATTTGTCCCCTCTACTAAATCTGGATCAAAAGACCAGAGATTCTCTTCTCTCGTGGCTTTCTCGAGTCCATCTGTCCAAGGGTATGACCTTTCGCAGGCCAGATTGGACGATTGTAACAACAGATGCCAGCCTTCTAGGTTGGGGCGCAGTCTGGAACTCCCTGAAGGCTCAGGGATCGTGGACTCAGGAGGAGAAACTCCTCCCAATAAATATTCTGGAGTTAAGAGCAATATTCAAGGCTCTTCTAGCTTGGCCTCAGTTAGCAACACTGAGGTTCATCAGATTTCAGTCGGACAACATCACGACTGTGGCTTACATCAACCATCAAGGGGGAACCAGGAGTTCCCTAGCGATGTTAGAAGTCTCAAAGATAATTCGCTGGGCAGAGTCTCACTCTTGCCACCTGTCAGCGATCCACATCCCAGGCGTAGAGAACTGGGAGGCGGATTTTCTAAGTCGTCAGACTTTTCATCCGGGGGAGTGGGAACTCCATCCGGAGGTGTTTGCTCAACTGGTCCATCGTTGGGGCAAACCAGAACTGGATCTCATGGCGTCTCGCCAGAACGCCAAGCTTCCTTGTTACGGATCCAGGTCCAGGGACCGGGAGCAACGCTGATAGATGCTCTAGCAGCTCCTTGGTTCTTCAACCTGGCCTATGTGTTTCCACCGTTTCCTCTGCTCCCTCGACTGATTGCCAAAATCAAACAGGAGAGAGCATTGGTGATTCTGATAGCGCCTGCGTGGCCACGCAGGACCTGGTATGCAGACCTAGTGGACATGTCATCTCTTCCACCATGGACTCTGCCTCTGAGGCAGGACCTTCTAATACAAGGTCCTTTCAATCATCCAAATCTAATTTCTCTGAGACTGACTGCATGGAGATTGAACGCTTAATTCTATCAAGGCGTGGCTTCTCCGAGTCAGTCATTGATACCTTAATACAGGCTTGGAAGCCTGTCACCAGGAAAATCTACCATAAGATATGGCGTAAATATCTTTATTGGTGTGAATCCAAGAGTTACTCATGGAGTAAGGTTAGGATTCCTAGGATATTGTCCTTTCTCCAAGAGGGTTTGGACAAAGGCTTATCAGCTAGTTCTTTAAAAGGACAGATCTCTGCTCTGTCTATTTTTTTGCACAAGCCTCTGGCAGAAGTTCCAGACGTCCAGGCATTTTGTCAGGCTTTGGTTAGGATTAAGCCTGTGTTTAAAACTGTTGCTCCCCCGTGGAGCTTAAACTTGGTTCTTAAAGTTCTTCAGGGAGTCCCGTTTGAACCCCTTCATTCCATTGATATTAAACTTTTATCTTTGGAAAGTTCTGTTTTTGATGGCTATTTCCTCGGCTCGAAGAGTGTCTGATTCTCCTTATCTGATTTTTCATTCAGACAAGGTAGTTCTGCGTACCAAACCTGGGTTTTTACCTAAGGTGGTTTCTAACAGGAATATCAATCAAGAGATTGTAGTTCCATCATTGTGTCCTAATCCTTCTTCAAAGAAGGAACGTCTTTTGCATAATCTGGACGTAGTCTGTGCCTTGAAGTTTTACTTACAGGCTACTAAAGATTTTCGTCAAACATCTGCCCTGTTTGTCGTTTACTCTGGACAGAGGAGAGGTAAAAAAGCTTCGGCAACCTCTCTCTCCTTTTGGCTTCGGAGCATAATACGCTTAGCCTATGAGACTGCTGGACAGCAGCCCCTGAAAGGATTACAGCTTATTCTACTAGAGCTGTGGCTTCCACCTGGGCCTTTAAAAATGAGGCCTCTGTTGAACAGATTTGCAAGGCTGCGACTTGGTCTTCGCTTCACACCTTTTCAAAATTTTACAAATTTGACACTTTTGCTTCTTCGGAGGCTGTTTTTGAGAGAGAGGTTCTACAGGCAGTGGTTCCTTCCGTTTAAGTTCCTGCCTTGTCCCTCCCTACATCCGTGTACTTTAGCTTTGGTATTGGTATCCCACAAGTAATGGATGATCCGTGGACTGGATACACTTAACAAGAGAAAACATAATTTATGCTTACCTGATAAATTTATTTCTCTTGTAGTGTATCCAGTCCACGGCCCGCCCTGTCCTTTTAAGGCAGGTCTAAATTTTAATTAAACTACAGTCACCACTGCACCCTATGGTTTCTCCTTTCTCGTCTTGTTTCGGTCGAATGACTGGATATGGCAGTGAGGGGAGGAGCTATATAGCAGCTCTGCTGTGGGTGATCCTCTTGCAACTTCCTGTTGGGAAGGAGAATATCCCACAAGTAATGGATGAATCCGTGGACTGGATACACTACAAGAGAAATAAATTTATCAGGTAAGCATAAATTATGTTTTTACAGGCAACTTTGTATTTATTTTAACCAGGTACAATAGCTATTAAATAGTTAATAACTATTTAATAGCTACCTAGTTAAAATAATTACAAAATTACCTGTAAAATAAATCCTAACCTAAGTTACAATTAAACCTAACACTACACTATCAATAAATTAATTAAATAAAATACCTACAATTATCTACAATTAAACCTAACACTACACTATCAATAAATTAATTAAATACAATACCTACAAATAAATACAATTAAATAAACTAACTAAAGTACAAAAAATAAAAAAGAACTGTTACAAAAAATAAAAAAATATTTACAAACATTAGAAAAATATTACAACAATTTTAAGCTAATTACACCTACTCTAACAAAGCCCCCCAAAATAAAAAAATGCCCTACCATATTCTAAAATTAAAATATAAAAGCTCTTTTACCTTACCAGCCCTTAAAAGGGCCTTTTGCGGGGCATGCCCCAAAGAATTCAGCTCTTTTGCCTGGAAAAAAAACATACAATATCCCCCCAACATTACAACCCACCACCCACATACCCCTAATTTAACCCAACCCCCCCTTAAATAAACCTAACACTAAGTCCCTGACTATCTTCCTACCTTATCGTCACCACGCCGGGTATCACCGATCCGTCCAGGCTCCGATGTCTTGATCCAAGCCCAAGCGGGGGCTGAAGACGTCCATCCTCCGGCTGAAGTCTTGATCCAAGCGGCGGCTGAAGAAGTCCATCTTCGGGCAGAAGTCTTCATCCTATCCGGGCAGAAGAGGAGATCCGGACCGGTAGACATCTTCATCCAAGCGGCATCTTCTATCTTCTTCTATCCGATGACAAGCGGCTCCATCTTCAAGACCTCCGGTGCGGATCCATCCTCTTCTTCCGACGTCCTAAAACAGAATGAAGGTTCCTTTAAGGGACGTCATCCAAGATGGCGTCCTTCGAATTCTGATTGGCTGATAGGATTCTATCAGCCAATCGGAATTAAGGTAGAAAAATTCTGATTGGCTGATGGAATCAGCCAATCAGATTCAAGTTCAATCCGATTGGCTGATCCAATCAGCCAATCAGATTGAGCTTGCATTTTATTGGCGGATCGGATGGACGTCTTCAGCCCCCGCTTGGGCTTGGATCAAGACATTGGAGCCTGGACGGATCGGTGATACCCGGCGTGGTGAAGATAAGGTAGGAAGATCTTTAGGGGCTTAGTGTTAGGTTTATTTAAGGGGGGTTTGGGTTAGATTAGGGGTATGTGGGTGGTGGGTTGTAATGTTGGGGGGGTATTGTATGTTTTTTTTTCCAGGCAAAAGAGCTGAGTTCTTTGGGGCATGCCCCGCAAAAGGCCCTTTTAAGGGCTGGTAAGGTAAAAGAGCTTTTATATTTTAATTTTAGAATAGGGTAGGGCATTTTTTTTATTTTGGGGGGCTTTGTTATTTTATTAGGGGGCTTAGAGTAGGTGTAATTAGTTTAAAATTGTTGTAATATTTTTCTAATGTTTGTAAATATTTTTTTATTTTTTGTAACTTAGTTCTTTTTTATTTTTTGTACTTTAGTTAGTTTATTTAATTGTATTTATTTGTAGGTATTGTATTTAATTAATTTATTGATAGTGTAATGTTAGGTTTAATTGCAGATTATTGTAGGTATTTTATTTAATTAATTTATTGATAGTGTAGTGTTAGGTTTAATTGTAACTTTGGTTAGGTTTTATTTTACAGGTAATTTTGTAATTATTCTAACTAGGTAGCTATTAAATAGTTATTAACTATTTAATAGCTATTGTACCTGGTTAAAATAAATACAAAGTTGCTTGTAAAATAAATATTAATCCTAAAATAGCTACAATATAATTATAATTTATATTGTAGCTATATTAGGATTTATTTTACAGGTAAGTATTTAGCTTTAAATAGGAATAATTTATTTACTAAGAGTTAATTTATTTCGTTAGAATAAAATTATATTTAAGTGTTAGGGTTAGACTTAGCTTTAGGGGTTAATACATTTATTAGAGTAGCGGTGAGGTCCGGTCGCAGATTAGGGGTTAATAAGTGTAGGTAGGTGGCGGCTACAATGGGGGTGGCAGATTAGGGGTTAATAAATATAATATAGGGGTCGGCGGTGTTAGGGGCAGCAGATTTGGGGTACATAGGTATAATGTAGGTTGCGGCGGTGTACGGAGCGGCAGATTAGGGGTTAGAAAAAATATGCAGGTGTCAGTGATAGCGGGGGTGGCAGATTAGGGGTTAATAAGTGTAAGGTTAGGGGTGTTTAGACTCGGGGTTCATGTTAGGGTGTTAGGGGCAGACTTAGGAAGTGTTTCCCCATATGAAACAGTGGGGCTGCTTTTTTGCAGGTGTTAGGTTTTTTTTCAGCTCAAACTGTCCCATTGTTTCCTATGGGGGAATCGTGCATGAGCACGTTTTTGAAGCTGGCCGCGTCCGTAAGCACCGCTGGTATTGAGAGTTGCAGTGGCAGTAAATTATGCTATACGCTCCCTTTTTGGAGCCTAACGCAGCCCTTCTGTGAACTCTAAATACCAGCGGTATTTAAAAGGTGCGGGGGAAAAAAAGCCAGCGTTAGCTATGCGGGTCGTTACCGACAAAACTCTTAATCTAGCCGTTAGTGTTACTTTCAATAAGTGTGGTTATTTTATTTTATTGGCTTGCAGTTTTTCAATTCAGATTTACTCATTTAATAGTCTAATTATGCAAAAAAAAAAAAAATTTGAAAATTATTTGAAAAAAATAAATTTTCGTTTTCGGCCAAGTGCATCCTGGATGGTTCGGTTTCTGTCCAGAATTTCCATTTTGGTGCATCACTACCGAGAACTTTTGAGAAAATTCTTGGTGCTGTTGCGCTAGCATCTGGCATAGGAAAAACGTCAGGAGTAACCTCAGAAGTTTTAAATACAGAATTTAAACGCTTATTATTAGCTTTGCTATCAGGAGGACTAGACTCCTCAATACCCAAAGTAAACAATACTTCCTTTATTAGAGAAGAATATGTTCAATTTTAAATAAAAAAGATTTGTCAATTTCGGTCTCTGATGAAGAATTGTGTGAGTCAGAGGAACCCTCATCAGTAGAGGATATTTCAGTATGTTGTCGGTCAGTACAAAATTCATTAGATCTATGACAAGTTTGCAAAGACCTTTAACGTTTAGGGATAGGGAAATATTAACAGACCTGACTCATGGCTAATATATGCAATATACTATAAAGTGCCTTCCATAGCTGAGTGTGTCTTAAAATGATAAATACTTACCAGAAGACACCCATCCACATATAGCAGACAGCCAAACCAGTACTGAAATATATCAGCAGAGATATTGGTAGAGGAGTATAATGTCGATCTGTAAAGGGAGGCAGCAGATGAATCCGATTACACTACCAAATTTACAGAAAGCCCTAGAATAGTTTTCCCATAGGTGAAAACATGGTATCATCAGGCAATACTCCCTTCACATCCCTCAGAAAAATACTGTACTTAGAGAGGAACTGCGCTTCAATATGCTTAGAAGCGCCTTTCACAGACGAAATCAAGCACATCATGCTTCAACACCTACCTAAGGAGGCAAAGTTTGTAAAACTGAGGTATGAGTGAGGTGGGAGGTGCATTTATAGGCATTTGAGGTTTGGGAAACTTTGCCCCCTCCTGGTAGGTATGTATATCCTATACGTCACTAGCTCATGAACTCTTGCAACCTATATAAAAGAAGAAAAGCTGAAACGGTGATAGTTTTACTCGAAGCATTTTAGTTCATACACGTTTATTGCCAAAAGAGGTTTTGTTCAAATTTGAAATGCATTGGTATATAGTTCAGTTTTAACAAGAATGTCCCTTTTTTAATATGCAGTCAAGCTTTGCTTATCTTATATAACCTGTTGTGTTTGAAAAGTAAGATGTTCTAGTTAAAAGGGTATGTAGGCCTATGAGAGAACATGACTCCCTTTCTGATGGAAGCTGTGTGCGATTACTGTAGGACACTGCAATACATGTTTTGCTAATTGTAAAATAGATCTTGTTCTGTTATCTTCTCCTGCTACCCCAACAAAATCAATGAAGGAAATAGTCTGCCCTTAAAAGGGCATTGTACTGTAAAAAAAAAATTCCAATTAATTGTTATACCAGCTGCAGAGTATTAAATGTTTGAAAATGGTTTATTTATATTTAAAATAACTATTTTTGCTCATTGAAACCTCAAACCCATTTTTCGCAAGGACACGCCTATTTAAATTGTCTGAGCCTTCAGGAAGTGCATACCTGGTCATATTCTTTTGCTAAACACAAATGCCAGTAATAAGGTATTGAAATCTTGATTATGACCTGGGGTTCAACGATACAAAAAAATATTTCATATCCCCCACTGGTTGCCTGATTTCTTGCTTGCTACATGTTGTTTACATAACTTTTCTAAAGAGAATAGTGCAGTAATAGTATATTCAGTATAGGTGGTGACTTCAAAAGGAAACAGCAGCTATTTCAAATGACAAAAATAAAGGTAAATGAGTTATTGCCAAATTATTACTTTCCACCGGATAAAATGGACCACTGGAAACGCAATAAAGGGGAGAACATTTTACAGTGCAATGTTTCTGCAAATTTAGAAATTATCCTTAATGCGTGCAAAGTTCTTTAGTTTCATAATTAATTCCTGTAAATATTTTCCATGATTTTTTTTTTTCTTCAAGGACGCGAACCACCAAGGTTGCTTTGAATTTGGATTATCTACCTTATTTGAGGGACACGCTGGTAAAGCCACTGACTGAACATGGCGCTGATGGTGTGCAGCAAGTTGTGGATTTGATGGACAATTACTATTTGATGAAAGAAGATTTTGATAACATCATGGAAATCTGCAGCTGGGGAGGAAAAGCGAGCCCATTTTCTAAACTTGATTCTAAGGTACCATGTTACTTATGAAGTGATTACCTCTGAACTAAGATCATTGTTTTGTTCTATGACAATAGTGACATTGTATCTGGTCATTACAGGTGAAAGCTGCTTTCACCAGAGGTTATAACAAGGAGTCTCATATGACCCCTTACTCGTTACAAATGGTGAAGGCTTCTAAACGAGAAGCACCGTCATCACTAGACTCTGAAATGAATGAAGAGTTGAATGTTGAGGAAACCCAGGCTGAAGAGAAACCTGATGATGTTGAAACAGATGCAATGATCAAGGTATCTTTTTTTTTTTTTAATTTTATTTAAACCGAAAACAAAGCTATAAAGGTTTTTTCTCCAACATTGGTGTGTCCGGTCCACGGCGTCATCCTTACTTGTGGGATATTCTCTTCCCCAACAGGAAATGGCAAAGAGTCCCAGCAAAGCTGGTCACATGATCCCTCCTAGGCTCCGCCCACCCCAGTCATTCTCTTTGCCGTTGCACAGGCAACATCTCCATGGAGATGTTAAGAGTTTTTTGGTGTTTAAATGTAGTTTTATTCTTCTATCAAGTGTTTGTTATTTTAAAATAGTGCTGGTATGTACTATTTACTCTGAAACAGAAAAGGATGAAGATTTCTGTTTGTAAGAGGAAGATGATTTTAGCAGACAGTAACTAAAATCGATTGCTGTTTCCACACAGGACTGTTGAGATGAAGTAACTTCAGTTGGGGGAAACAGTTAGCAGTCTTTTCTGCTTAAGGTATGACTAGCCATATTTCTAACAAGACCATGTAATGCTGGAAGGCTGTCATTTCCCCTCATGGGGACCGGTAAGCCATTTTCTTAGTTAAACATAAAAGAATAAAGGGCTTCAAAAAGGGCTTAAAAACTGGTAGACATTTTTCTGGGCTAAAACAATTGCTTTACTAGGCATATTATGCAGATTCTAACTAATTATTGGTATTATAATCTTGGGGAACGTTTAGAAAAACGGCAGGCACTGTGTTGGACACCTTTTTCAGATGGGGGCCTTTCTAGTTATAGACAGAGCCTCATTCTGGGACTGTATAGGGGTTAAATGTAAAAACGGCTCAGGTTCCGTTAATTTAAGGGTTAAAGCTCTGAAATTTGGTGTGCAATACTTTTAATGCTTTAAGACACTGTGGTGAAATTTTGGTGAATTTTGAACAATTCCTTCATACTTTTTCACATATTCAGTAATAAAGTGTTTTCAGTTTGAAATTTAAAGTGACAGTAACGGTTTTATTTTAAAACGTTTTTTGTGCTTTGTTGACAAGTTTAAGCCTGTTTAACATGTCTGTACCATCAGATAAGCTATGTTCTATATGTATGAAAGCCAATGTGTCTCCCCATTTAAATTTATGTGATAATTGTGCCATAGTGTCCAAACAATGTAAGGACAGTAATGCAACAGATAATGATATTGCCCAAGATGATTCCTCAAATGAGGGGAGTAAACATGATACTACATCATCCCCTACTGTGTCTACACCAGTTATGCCCACACAGGAGGCCCCTAGTACATCTAGTGCGCCAATACTTATTACCATGCAACAATTAACGGCTGTAATGGATAACTCCATAGCAAATCTTTTATCCAAAATGCCTACTTATCAGAGAAAGCGCGATTGCTCTGTTTTAAACACTGAAGAGCAAGAGGACGCTGATGATAACTGTTCTGACATACCCTCACACCAATCTCAAGGGGCCATGAGGGAAGTTTTGTCTGATGGAGAAATTTCAGATTCAGGAAAAATTTCTCATCAAGCTGAACCTGATGTTGTGACATTTAAATTTAAATTAGAACATCTCTGTGCACTGCTTAAGGAGGTGTTATCTACTCTGGATGATTGTGACAATTTGGTCATTCCAGAGAAATTATGTAAGATGGACAAGTTCCTAGAGGTTCCGGTGCCCCCCGACGCTTTTCCTATACCCAAGCGGGTGGCGGACATAGTAAATAAAGAGTGGGAAAGGCCCGGCATACCTTTTGTTCCCCCCCCTATATTTAAGAAATTATTTCCTATAGTCGACCCCAGAAAGGACTTATGGCAGACAGTCCCCAAGGTCGAGGGGGCGGTTTCTACTCTAAACAAACGCACTACTATTCCTATCGAAGATAGTTGTGCTTTCAAAGATCCTATGGATAAGAAATTAGAGGGTTTGCTTAAAAAGATTTTTGTACAGCAAGGTTACCTTCTACAACCAATTTCATGCATTGTTCCTGTCACTACGGCAGCGTGTTTCTGGTTCGAGGAACTAGAAAAATCGCTCAGTAAAGAATCTTCGTATGAGGAGGTTATGGACAGAGTTCAAGCACTTAAATTGGCTAACTCTTTTGTTTTAGATGCCGCTTTGCAATTAGCTAGATTAGCGGCGAAAAATTCAGGCTTTGCTGTCGTGGCGCGCAGAGTGCTTTGGCTAAAGTCTTGGTCAGCGGATGTGTCTTCCAAGACGAAATTGCTTAACATTCCTTTCAAAGGTAAAACATTATTTGGACCTGATTTGAAAGAGATAATTTCAGACATCACTGGGGGAAAGGGCCACGCCCTCCCACAGGATAGGTCTTTTAAGGCTAATAATAAGCCTAATTTTCGTCCCTTTCGCAGAAACGGACCAGTCTCTAATTCTGTATCCTCTAAGCAAGAGGGTAATACTTCACAACCCAAACCAGCCTGGAAACCAATGCAAGGCTGGAACAAGGGTAAGCAGGCCAAGAAGCCTACCACTGCTACCAAAACAGCATGAAGGGATAGCCCCCGATCCGGGACCGGATCTAGTGGGGGGCAGACTATCTCTCTTTGCTCAGGCTTGGGCAAGAGATGTTCAGGATCCTTGGGCGCTAGAAATAGTTTCTCAAGGTTATCTCCTGGAATTCAAGGAACTACCCCCAAGGGGAAGGTTCCACAGGTCTCAGTTATCTTCAAACCAAATAAAGAGACAGGCATTCTTACATTGTGTAGAAGACCTGTTAAAGATGGGAGTGATACATCCAGTTCCAATAAGAGAACAAGGAATGGGATTTTATTCCAATCTGTTCATAGTTCCCAAAAAAGAGGGAACATTCAGACCAATTTTGGATCTAAAGATCCTAAACAAATTTCTCAGGGTACCATCGTTCAAAATGGAAACTATTCGAACGATCCTACCTACTATCCAGGAAAATCAATTTATGACTACCGTGGATTTAAAGGATGCGTACCTACATATTCCTATCCACAAGGAACATCATCAGTTCCTAAGGTTCGCTTTTCTGGACAAGCATTACCAGTTTGTGGCACTTCCATTTGGATTAGCCACTGCTCCAAGGATTTTCACAAAGGTACTAGGGTCCCTTCTAGCGGTTCTAAGACCAAGGGGCATTGCAGTAGTACCTTACTTGGACGACATCCTGATTCAAGCGTCGTCCCTGTCAAAAGCAAAGGCTCATACGGACATCGTCCTAGCCTTTCTCAGATCTCACGGATGGAAGGTGAACAAAGAAAAAAGTTCTCTGTCCCCGTCAACAAGAGTTCCCTTCTTGGGAACAATAATAGATTCCTTAGAAATGAGGATTTTTCTGACAGAGGTCAGAAAATCAAAAATTCTAAGTTCTTGTCAAGTACTTCATTCTGTTCCTCGTCCTTCCATAGCGCAGTGCATGGAAGTAATAGGATTGATGGTTGCAACAATGGACATAGTTCCTTTTGCACGAATTCATCTAAGACCATTACAACTGTGCATGCTCAGACAGTGGAATGGGGATTATACAGACTTGTCTCCGACGATTCAAGTAGATCAGAAGACCAGAGATTCACTCCGTTGGTGGCTGACCCTGGACAATCTGTCACAGGGAATGAGCTTCCGCAGACCAGAGTGGGTCATTGTCACGACCGACGCCAGCCTAGTGGGCTGGGGCGCGGTCTGGGAATCCCTGAAAGCTCAGGGTCTATGGTCTCTCCCGATAAACATTCTGGAACTGAGAGCGATATTCAATGCTCTCAGAGCTTGGCCTCAACTAGCAAAGGCCAAATTCATAAGGTTTCAGTCAGACAACATGACGACCGTTGCATATATCAATCATCAGGGGGGAACAAGGACTTCCCTGGCGATGAAAGAAGTGACCAAGATAATTCAATGGGCGGAGGATCACTCCTGCCACTTGTCTGCGATCCACATCCCAGGAGTGGAAAATTGGGAAGCGGATTTTCTGAGTCGTCAGACATTCCATCCGGGGGAGTGGGAACTCCATCCGGAAATCTTTGCCCAAATAACTCAATTATGGGGCATTCCAGACATGGATCTGATGGCGTCTCGTCAAAACTTCAAGGTTCCTTGCTACGGGTCCAGATCCAGGGATCCCAAGGCGACCCTAGTAGATGCACTAGTAGCACCTTGGACCTTCAACCTAGCTTATGTATTCCCACCGTTTCCTCTCATCCCCAGGCTGGTAGCCAGGATCAATCAGGAGAGGGCCTCGGTGATCTTGATAGATCCTGCGTGGCCACGCAGGACTTGGTATGCAGACCTGGTGAATATGTCATCGGCTCCACCATGGAAGCTACCTTTGAGACAGGACCTTCTTGTTCAGGGTCCATTCGAACATCCGAATCTGGTTTCCCTCCAACTGACGGCTTGGAGATTGAACGCTTGATTTTATCAAAGCGTGGGTTTTCAGATTCTGTAATAGATACTCTGATTCAGGCTAGAAAGCCTGTAACTAGAAAAATTTACCATAAAATATGGAAAAAATATATCTGTTGGTGTGAATCTAAAGGATTCCCATGGAACAAGATAAAAATTCCTAAGATTCTATCCTTTCTACAAGAAGGTTTGGAGAAAGGATTATCTGCAAGTTCTCTGAAGGGACAGATCTCTGCTTTATCTGTTTTACTTCACAAAAGACTGGCAGCTGTGCCAGATGTTCAAGCATTTGTTCAGGCTCTGGTTAGGATCAAGCCTGTTTACAGACCTTTGACTCCTCCCTGGAGTCTAAATCTAGTTCTTTCAGTTCTTCAAGGGGTTCCGTTTGAACCCTTACATTCCGTAGATATTAAGTTATTATCTTGGAAAGTTTTGTTTTTGGTTGCAATTTCTTCTGCTAGAAGAGTTTCAGAGTTATCTGCTCTGCAGTGTTCTCCGCCCTATCTTGTGTTCCATGCAGATAAGGTGGTTTTGCGTACTAAGCCTGGTTTTCTTCCGAAAGTTGTTTCCAACAAAAATATTAACCAGGAGATAGTTGTACCTTCTTTGTGTCCGAATCCAGTTTCAAAGAAGGAACGTTTGTTACACAATTTGGACGTAGTCCGTGCTCTAAAATTCTATTTAGAGGCTACTAAAGATTTCAGACAAACATCTTCCTTGTTTGTTGTTTATTCTGGTAAAAGGAGAGGTCAAAAAGCGACTTCTACCTCTCTTTCCTTTTGGCTTAAAAGCATTATCCGATTGGCTTATGAGACTGCCGGACGGCAGCCTCCTGAAAGAATCACAGCTCACTCCATTAGGGCTGTGGCTTCCACATGGGCCTTCAAGAACGAGGCTTCTGTTGACCAGATATGTAAGGCAGCGACTTGGTCTTCACTGCACACTTTTGCCAAATTTTACAAATTTGATACTTTTGCTTCTTCGGAGGCTATTTTTGGGAGAAAGGTTTTGTAAGTCGTGGTGCCTTCCATTTAGGTGACCTGATTTGCTCCCTCCCTTCATCCATGTCCTAAAGCTTTGGTATTGGTTCCCACAAGTAAGGATGACGCCGTGGACCGGACACACCAATGTTGGAGAAAACAGAATTTATGCTTACCTGATAAATTACTTTCTCCAACGGTGTGTCCGGTCCACGGCCCGCCCTGGTTTTTTAATCAGGTCTGATGAATTATTTTCTCTAACTACAGTCACCACGGTATCATATGGTTTCTCCTATATATATTTCCTCCTGTCCGTCGGTCGAATGACTGGGGTGGGCGGAGCCTAGGAGGGATCATGTGACCAGCTTTGCTGGGACTCTTTGCCATTTCCTGTTGGGGAAGAGAATATCCCACAAGTAAGGATGACGCCGTGGACCGGACACACCGTTGGAGAAAGTAATTTATCAGGTAAGCATAAATTCTGTTATTAAAGGGATATGAAACCCAAAATGTTTCCTTTGTGATTCAGACAGAGCGTTAGTTTTAAAACAGTTGCTTCTATTATCAAATGTTATGTATTTTCTTTGTATCGTTTGAAGAAGGAGCAGCAATTCATCACTGGGAGCTAGCTAAGCATATTGTGCGAGCCAATAATGAGACATATATGTGTAGCCACCAATGTGTGCTTAAAAAAACACACCAAGAGAACAAAGCAAATTACATGATAGAAGTATTGTTTATAATTTCAGGCTATATCTGAATCATGAAATAAACATTTTGGGTTTCATGTCCCTTTAAAAGCTTAATTTACAGCCATGATGCAATTTTTTTATAAGCAATTACAAATTTTAAGCTCTTAGCATTTTTGTTAAATCAGAGTGTTCTCATTTTTTCCCTGCTCTCTGTGCTCTCCGAACAGAATTAATCATTTTATTTGTTTATTTGTTGTTCATAATATAGCAAACACAATTAATACTTTAGCTTCTTGGTTACCAGGTCTTTAAAGCATCATTCTCTGCTAATTTATTTCAATTGCTTAAGGTATTGTACAGCAGCCAATTCTAATGCACTTTAATATTAAAGTTTTAGCTCCTGATAATAAAGGAAAGTACAGTTTCATACTGTAATCACATAGCTTAATGCTTGATATAAATACATTCCTTGATATATCATTATCTGATAGCTCTGCCAATGTGTGGATCCTTTATCCTAGCTAATTAAACTAGTATGTTGCACTTTTAAACATAGTTGTTGTTTTTTGTTTTTCTTATTGCTAATTTTAAAATTGTAAGCGTGCAGCTCTCAGTAGTAGATAAAGGAAAGCAAAGTCCTCTTGGAAATTAAAGGGACACTGAACCCACATTTTTTTTCTTTCATGATTCAGATAGAGCATGAAATTTTAAGCAACTTTCTAATTTACTCCTATTATCAAATTTTCTTTATTCTCTTGGTATCTTCATTTGAAATGCAAGAAGGTAAGTTTAGATGCCGGCCCATTTTTGGTGGGTTGTCCTTGCTCATTGGTGGATAAATTCATCCACCAATCAAAAAGTGCTGTCCAGAGGTCTGAACAAAAAAAGCTTAGATGCCTTCTTTTTCAAATAAAGATAGCAAGAGAACAAAGAAAAATCTGAATCACGAAAGAAAAAATTTGAGTTCAGTGTCCCTTTAAGTCCATATGGTAGTGTGACTTTTTTTTGTAGTTTTTGTCTAGCATAGATGATCAGAGACTGCACTCTGGATTTAAGTAACCAGATTAAACAACCAGATTAAAGCAAGTGACTGTGAATTTAAACCTAAGCAAAACCCCGCCCCTTGGTGTACATCCAATAATCAATCACACCAAATTAGTTGCATCTGTATACACAAAACCAAAGCAAAGCATAAATTCTACAAAATATAACATCATATAATAAATATCTATGTGCATCATCAAAAAATATGAAATGACATCATAATCACCTGTGATATAAGTGATTTTATAAGTTGATAATAGAGATAGCGTTTATAATGTTCACCAGTTTCACAGACAACCTCATAAGTCTTTAAATCTGCCCTTTAACAATCCAAACAACCTATCATCCAAATAACAATCCAATTCATATAACTCCTTAGTCACTATACCACCAGGCTAGAAAATATATTGCAGTAACCCTCATATGACAACCTACATAAACTGGAATAAAAAAACACATCCATGATCCTACCTTTAGATGCACAAATCGATACCTCCATAACACACTTTCTTCCTAAACTTTATTAGTTCCCTTCACTGTGTATATACCCTGTAGCCAATCGTATTAGGCACACCCACTATCTGATCACACACAGGGTCATGTTCAACAGAGAGTGTGAGCAAAACAGCACTATTAGAGGCAGGCATGTTTTCTGTGTACTGTAATACTTATTGAGAAACGTCACTGAATAAACCTTTGCTGTGCTTAAATCAAGAGAATGTGATTTTTATTTTTTGATGAAAATGTGATTACTTCTGCACCCTGTTACTTAGGATTCCTGCTGATGAGAGTGCGCTTATTAGTATTTTTATATATATATATATACACACGCATACATACATACACACATATATATATATATATATATATACACACACACATACATACACACATATATATACATACACATATTTATAGTTTGAATGATTTTACTTTCAGGCAAAAAAGCCCAAATCTTCAAAGCCATCAAAGCAAAACAAGCAGGGTGAGAAAAAGCCTACAAAAGCAAAAGGGAAGAAGGCCAAGTGAAGTTTGAGGTTGTTCCCAGAAGACACAAGAGGAAATTATGCAGACGTTGCTTGGTGGTTCTACGAGAGAAGCTAGTACATTACAAAATGACCGCGTAAAATGTGCACATTTCTCAGAAACCTAAGTTTGTCATCAGAATTGCCTGAAACTAAAAGTATATTGCATTTTAGTTTTTTTTATCCATCACATGTATATAAAAATGTGCATAAAACATGTCCAACCAAGAATTTACACATTCTTTTGCACCTCCTGCTTCTGTATATAGTATATATATTATAGAAACTATTTCTTTTGTACAGAACTTTATGTAATGATATAATCATAATTAAAATTAGTTAAAAATATTTTGAAAATATCTGTCTTGTTTTAAAAAATAAAGGGACATTAAACTAATTTTTTATATCTACATCAGAAGTTGATTGTGTTGGAAAATACATACATACAAAATGTTTTAAATGCATTTAAAAGTGTATTTTTTATTATTTTTATCTTTTTTTATGTGATCAGTTTATGGACAGATTTAATTCTTGCAAATATCAAGCAATTACTGTACAGCATCTTATGGCCAGGTTTCTGAATTCCACAATGTATTCCAGGCTCTTTGTGGACAATGGAAAAACTAGCTTTCAAATGTACATTTTCCTTCCATAAGGCAGGGAGAGTCCACAACTTCATTCCTTACTGTTGGGAAATACAACACCTGGCCACCTGGAGGAGGCAAAGACACACCAGCCAAAGGCTTAAATATCCCTCCCACTTCCCCTATCCCCCAGTCATTCTTTGCCTTTCATCACTATAGGAGGGGGCAGAGAAGTGTCAGAAGATTTGGATAATCCTGTAATGGGTATGTTCCCTTCGAGAAAGGACTGGGGTTTTAAGTAATCATGTCAACCTCTCAGTGAGAGTATTGATGAAAGTCTGGAGTTGCAGGGAAAGTTTTTCTGCGAACCAATCCAGACTGTCGCTAACAGATCCTGAGCAATCAGTGTTGACGAGTTTCACTGTTTGCTGCTACACACTCAAGTCCATTTCAGAAGCGCTGCTGCAAGACTGTCACACTTGCAGCATGAATCCTGGAGGGTAAGACTGTTTTTATATATATATATATATATATATATATATATATATATATATATATATATATATATATATACAATTTAAAACGCTATACAGGGTTACAGTGTGGCTCCTTTATACCTTGATCGGATCAAGGGTTAATATTTCTTTCATGTAATTAGCAAGAGTCCATGAGCTAGTGACGTATGGGATATACATTCCTACCAGGAGGGGCAAAGTTTCCCAAACCTTAAAATGCCTATAAATACACCCCTCACCACACCCACAATTCAGTTTTACAAACTTTGCCTCCCATGGAGGTGGTGAAGTAAGTTTGTGCTAGATTCTACGTTGATATGCGCTTCGCAGCAGGCTGGAGCCCGGTTTTCCTCTCAGAGTGCAGTGAATGTCAGAGGGATGTGAAGAGAGTATTGCCTATTTGAATTCAATTGTCTCCTTCTACGGGATCTATTTCATAGGTTCTCTGTTATCGGTCGTAGAGATTCATCTCTTACCTCCCTTTTCAGATCGACGATATACTCTTATATACCATTACCTCTACTGATTCTCGTTTCAGTACTGGTTTGGCTGTCTACTATATGTAGATGAGTGTCTTAGGGGGTAAGTAAGTCTTATTTTATTATGACACTCTAAGCTATGGTTGGGCACTTTCTATGTAAAGTTCTAAATATATGTCTTTAAACTTATATTTGCCATGATTCAGGATAATCAGTATTCTTTTAAAATTCAGACTGTCAGTTTCATTATTTGAGATAATGCATTTTAATTCAATTTATTTTTCTTTACCTTGAAAATTTCCAATTGATCATTTTTCCCTGTGTGCTGTTAGGCTCGCGGGGGCAGAAAATGTTTCTTTTTATTGCGTCATTCTTGGCGCAAAAATTTCGTCATTTCCGGCGCCGTAGTTGACGCCGGAAGTTGTATTCTGTTAAACGTCATTTTTGAAGCATGTGTATTCAGACTTTTTTTGCGCCAAAAAATGTGGGCGTCGGTTCCGGGATCAGAGGATGTGGTGTCATACTTGGCGCCAAAAATATGGGCGTTGTATTTAGCGCCAATAATGTGGGCGTCATATTTGGCGCCAAAAAATGTGGGCGTATTTTTTCCACTTTTTTTCCTCACATTATTTAAACCTCACTTTTTTATTGCTTCTGGTTTCTAGAAGCTTATTATTTTGCATTCTTTTCCCATTCCTGAAACTGTCATTTAAGGAATTTGATAATTTTGCTTTAAATATTATTTTTTTTCTATTACATATTGCAAGATTTCACTGTTCCTGTTTCAAAACGATCTAAGGGATTCCTGTTGACTGAGTTCAGTCCTACCAAAGCTAAGTTCATTTATTTTAAATGTTATGAATGTTTATCTTTAGCTATGGTTTGTAATAAGTTATCATGATAAACTTTTACATGCAGAATCCATTAGTATTTATGCTTTATATATTGCTATTCTTTTTACATCTTATATACAAGAAATACTTAGAAGATTTATAAGAAAATTTTTCTGATTCTATTTTAAAGGCTTTGTCTGACATCGTGCCTTCTAATAAAATTTTTAGGTCTTTTTCAAACTTCTTTTTTAATTATTGAAGTTTCAAATGACCAACAACATACTGATTTATCCTTCTCTGATGTTTTTTCTCATTCAGAATTTTCTTCATCAGATATTGACACTAACAAATCTACTTTTTTATTTTATTTTTTTATTAAAGTACATTTGTTCTTTGTTGAAAAGGTGTTGATTATTTTGGATATTAAGGTAACTAGTTCTTTTTCAGGACTAGCTAACACTATTTCTGCTTATTTATTCTTCTGTGTTTTCAGAGGTTTTTTCCAGTTCCTCATACTAGGGAATGGAAAAGGCTGAGAATTTTCTTTTATTCCTTCTTCAAAGGTTTTAAACTATATTCTTTGCCGGCAGTTAATTTCAATGTTGAGGGTTCTCCAATTTAATGGGGCTATCTCTACTCCTGCTAATTATGCTATTGTTTCTATAGCAAAATAGTATTTATTTTCCTTTAGATGGTTGTATCTTATTTAAGGAAAATTATTTATTTTCAGGTTCTTTTTTTGGACCTGTGATTTATTTGAATGATGTTGCAATTGCTTCATTTTTCTGTTTACTTTAAGATCAAGTATCAGATTATGATTTATTTTAGCATTGTTAAAGGGACAAAATCTACTAGACTAGGTGCTGTTGCATTTGTCTTGTTGTTTTGCATTTGTTATGCAAGTTCAGTGTGTTGACTGGTCCTTTAGCTGGGTTATCATGCTAATAGTTTCATTTGTGTCTTCATTTTATTAAATATTTTTGCAAATGAGGTTTAATCTATGTCTTTAGCTGTTTTAGCTAGAAGAATTTTGTGATTTCTAAAAATCCATATTTCTTTTTTCTAAAATAATCAATTATTTGGTTTATAATTGGATTTAATTCTTAACTGTTACTCTGGGCTTCAAGATTGAGTTCTAAGACTAAAACTTTAAGCTTATTTCAGTTTGGTTGTTCTTTTTAAGGAACAAATTCCCAAGTAACATGTTTTTAATTGGAAATCTTTTAGTTCAAAATCAGCTCCCTAAAATTGCAATGTATGTGCCGTATTCCAGTTTGGCTGGTAAGGGGCAGGTTAAGATTTTTTTGAAATTTGTTGTTTTGCAAATTTCTTTGATTTTGGGTACAGAATTAAGTTCAGAGTAAACCGTCTGTGAGAAGTCTTTTTTCTCTATGATATTCCAGCTATTCCAGTAAGGCTAACACTTTCGTTAAGTGTGTTTCGGTCCTATATATTTTGGGATAATGTTGAAGTGCGGCTGATCACCCGTTGGGGTTCAAGCGCTGCTCAGTCCTGGAATCTTCTGGGGTATTTCTTCCAGTTCCATTTTTAGGAACTGGGTTTTGGGGTTTTATTCAAAACTATTCTGCCTTTTGTTGGTCAGTGATGGCATTATTTGTTTTCATTAGATACAATAGATGCATATCTTCAATTTCTGTTTTCATTCAGATTATTTTCTGAGGCTGCGGAATCTCATATGATTCAACTTTGTTCTTTCAGGACATAGTTAGAGGATCTTTTTTTCAAAAGCTCTTGATTCCTCACACAAGGGTCACCTTTTTTAGGTTTCACTGTCTTTGTCTCTAATCAGACAAGTGACAATTTTATTGGGTTCCGTCTGTCGGTACCTTCAGTCTCTATTATTTCCTTCAGTTGCTATATATGCATGAAAGTTTTAGGTTTTATGGCTGCAGCGTTGGATTCAATTCCCTTTGCTCGTTTTCATGGAAAACCTTTCCAGTTTTTTATGCTGAATAATGGTGCAGGGATTCTAGGATTTCAAATTTTAAATCTTCAGATCCTAATGTTTAACTTTCTTGATTTGATGGTTAAGTTCACCTTCATTTAGTTTTACATGTCTCTTCGTTTCTTTCAACCTGGACCATGATCTCTACAGATGTGAGTCTTTTTGGTTGGGAGGCTGTCTGAGGATCTCTGTCAGCACAAGGGGTTTGGAAATCTCAGGAGGCGAGATTACCATTTGATATTTTAGAACTCCGTGCATTCTCAGAGTTCTTCAGTTAGTTTCTTTTGAAGAAGAGACGTTTGTTTTTCAAACAATGTCACAACTGTGGTATATGTCAATCATCAGGGTGGGACTATCAGTCCTTAGGCTGGGACAAAAGTATCTCGGATATTTGCTTCGGTTAAATCCAGCTCCTATCTAAATTCTGTGGTCTTTTTCCCAGGTATAGACATTTGTGAAGCGGATTATCTCTGTTAATCAAGCTTTACTTCCGGGAGAATGGTCTCTCTTACCCAGATATGTTTTTCAATTTTTCAGATGTAAGGGCTTCCAGAAATAGATCTGTTGGCATCTCATCGGAATAAAGAACTTCCCAGGGGCCTATTCAGGTCCGGGGATCCTCAGGCGGAAGTAGTGTATGCATTGATATTTCCTTGGAATTATCATTTTGTCTATATCCTTTCGCCTCTAGTTCTTCTTCCAAAAGTGATTTCCAAAATTCTAATGGAGTGTCTGTTTGTACTGCTGGTGGCTCCAGCATGGCCTCTCAGGTTTTGGTATGCGGATCTCATTTGGATGGCCAGTTGCCAACCTTGGACTCTTCCGTTAAGAACAGACCTTCTTTCTCAAGGCCCATTTTTCCATCAGGATCTCAAATCTTTAAATTTGAAGGGATGGAGATTGAACGCTTGATTTTTAGTCATAGAGGTTTCTCTGACTCATTGATTAATACTATGTTTCAGGCTCGTAAATCTGTCTCTAGAAAGATTTATTATCGAGTTTGGAAGACCTACATTTCTTAGTGTTTTTCTCAATATTCTTGGCATTCTTTTAGAATTCCTAGAATTTTATAATTTCTTCAGGTTGGTTTGGATAAGGTTTTGTTTTCAGTTCCTTGATAGGACAAATTTCTACTCTTTCTGTTCTTTTTTCACAGAAAGATTGCTAATCATCCTGATATTCATTGTTTTGTACAGACTTTGGTTCGTATCAAGCCTGTCATTAAGTTAATCTCTCCTCTTTGGAGTCTCAATTTGGTGCTGAGGGCTTTGCAGGCTCCTCCGTTTTAACCTATGCATTCTCTGAACATTAAATTACTTTCTTGGAAAGTATTGTTCCTCTTGGCTATCTCTTCTGCTAGAAGAGTTTCTGAGTTATCTGCTCTTTTTTGTGAATTTCCTTTTCTGATTTTTCATCAGAATAAGACAGTGTTGCTTCCTGATATTCATCTTTTTGTTCAGGCTTTGATTCGTATCAAACCCGTCATTAAGCCAATTTCTCCTCCTAGGAGTTTTAATTTGGTTCTTTTCAGGCTCTTCTATTTGAGCATATGCTTGCTCTGGACATTACTTTCATGGAAAGTATTGTTCTTTTTGGACATCTCTTCAGCTAGAACAGTTTTTGAATTATCTGTTTTTTCTTGTGAATCTCCTTTTTCTGATTTTTTCATCAGGGTAAGGTGCTTTTTGCTGTCCTCATTTCAATTCTTACCTAAAGTTGTAAATTCTAACTACATTTGGGAGGAATTATTGTTTTCCTAAGACTTCTTTGGCAAGATTCTTTCATTCTTTGGATATGGTAAGAGTTTTGAAATCCTATGTTGAAGCTATTCAGATTTCAGACAGGCTTCTAGTCTATTTGTTATCTTTTCTGGTTTTAGGAAGATCAAAAGGCTTCTGCCATTTATTTGGCATCTTGGCTAAACTTTTGATTCATCATGCTTATTTGGAGTCGGGTGGATTCCCGCCTCAGAGGATTACGGCTCATTCTACTAGGTAAGTTTCTACTTCCTGGGCTTTTTAAGAATGAAGCTTCTATTGATCACATTTGCAAAGCAATGACTTGGTCTTCTTTGCATACTTTTACTAAATTCTGCCATTTTGAAGTGTTTTCTTCTTCTGAAGCAGTTTTTGGTAGAAAAGTACTTCAGGCAGCTGTTTCTGTTTGATTCGTTTGCTTATAATTTCATTTTTTTTCATTATAAGATTAAAACTTTTGATTTGGGTTGTGGATTATTTTTTCAGCGGAATTGGCTGGCTTTATTTTATCCCTCCCTCTCTAGTGACTCTTGCGTGGAAGTTCCACATCTTGGGTATCTGCTATCCCATACGTCACTAGCTCATGGACTCTTGCTAATTACATGAAAGAAAACATAATTTATGTAAGAACTTACCTGATAGATTCATTTCTTTCATATTAGCAAGAGTCCATGAGGCCCACCCTTTTTGTGGTGGTTATGATTTTTTTGTATAAAGCACAATTATTCCAATTCCTTATTTTTTGATGCTTTCGCTCCTTTCTTATCACCCCACTTCTTGGCTATTCGTTAAACTGAATTGTGGGTGTGGTGAGGGGTGTATTTATAGGCATTTTATGGTTTGGGAAACTTTGCCCCTCCTGGTAGGAATGTATATCCCATACGTCACTAGCTCATGGACTCTTGCTAATATGAAAGAAATGAATTTATCAGGTAAGTTCTTACATAAATTATGTTATCCTTCAGGGAGATTATTTGAACAGTTTGGGGATTTATATCTGCTTAATGTGAGAGTTGTTTAGGCTCAGACAGTGTGTTTTTTTTTTTGCTTGAAACAAACAGGTTTCACTTTCATTTTTGAAGTGTTGCACAGCTCATAATAGCTTGGTGCCCTTTTTCATAGCAGGGGAAGTCCAGTCTTACGTACCACGTGACCGGGTGCGGTCTCTTTCATTTCCTAAGATTTTGCTGCAGACATCACTCCTGAGGAGAGCGTTTTCACTGTTAGCTAACTGGGTCTAGGAGGTGGTGGGTGCCCCAGCCATTTGGAGTATTAAAGTGCCGTTTTTTTTAAATAAATGTGTTTCTTTTTGATTGTCCTTCTGTGGGTATATACAATGCTGTGGAGGACTCTGATACTACATTAGAAGGTTCTGCTCCTTCTGTACTGATTAATAATTCATGCTTATATTGTGAGGAGGCTGTGATTTGCCCACCTGCTCAATTTTGTTCCATTTGTCTAAACACTGTTTAAAGTCTAAGAAGGGAGGCAAGCTTGCTTATACTCATAGTGCTATTAGCCCTTCTGAGCCGTCTACTTCTCAGGAATCTGGGTCCCGAGAAATTACTACCCTTTCTACATTACCCGCTCCACATGCAGCTCCCCGCGGCTCAACTAATCCTCCATCTGGAGGGGGCGTTTTTTCCAGCGAACTTAACCGCGCAGTTACAATCGGCGGTGTCTGTGGCCCTGAGTGCCTTACCTCGCTCTAACAAACGCAAGATAAAGGTTAAACATAGTTCTCCTGACCAAGAGTCATCTAAAAAAATCGCATTTAGCTACTATATCCCAGCTATCCGAGGATGAGTTAACCTCTGTAGCTTCAGAGGGGGAACTTTCTGAGTTGGAGACTTAAGTTACTAAACCTCCTTCAGCGAAGGACCACTCCTTTTAGATTTAAAATTGAGCATCTGCATTTTTTTATTAAAGGTGGTTCTGTCTACTCTAGAGGTTCCAGAGGCTAGACTTCCTGAGGAGCCTAAGGTCCCTAAATTATACAGGGTTTACGAAGATAGGAAGGTCCCTCTGACTTTGCCTGTGCCAGTTAATATGGCGAACATTATTAGTAATCAATGGGAAAGAGTAGGAACTTTTTTCCCCTCGTCTATGTATTTAAAAAAAAATATTCCCGGTCCCTGACTCTCAATTAGATTTGTGGGGCTCCATCCCGAAGGTGGATGGTGCTATTTCCACGCAGGCTAAGCATACTACTATACCTCTGGGGGATAGTTCTTCTTTTAGAGAGCCTATGGATAAAAAATGGAAACTTTTCTGAGGAAGATTATTTCAACTGGCGGCAGCTTTAGCCGCAGTTGCTGGAGCAACTACCTACTGGTGCGACACTCTGTCGGAGCTCATTGAAGTGGAGACTCCCCTCAAGGATATTCAGGAGAGAATTAAGGCACTGGGAATTGCTAACTCAATCTGTGACGCGAATATGCAGTTTTTACGCATAAATGCAAAGGCTGCTGGCTTTGCGGTTCTAGCCCACCGGGCTCTCTGGATGAAGCCTTGGTCTGCGTATATGACTTTTAAATCCAGACTCCTTTCTCTTCCCTTCAAGGGGAAGATTTTATTTGGTCCAGGGCTGGACTCCGTTATCTCTACGGTTACCAGAGGGAAAGGTGCCTTCCTACCACAGGATAAGAATAGGCCTAAGTAACAGCAACGGTTTTAATTTTTGTTCCTTTTGTGCTGACAAGTCGCAACAACAGCAGTTCTCTTCCAAGTCCGAGCAGCCCAAGAGTACTTGGAAGCCGGCTCACTCATGGAATAAGTCCAGACTAAGAAGCCCGCCAAGAACAAATCGGCATGAAGGGGCGGCCCCCGATCCAGGATCTGATCGAGTAGGGGGGCAGACTGTCTCTTTTTTCAGACGCTTGGTTCCAGGATGTACAGGATCCTTGGGTCCTGGAGGTTGTATCTCAAGGATACAGGATAGGATTCAAGTCTCATCCACCCAGAGGCAGAAGATTCCTACACTCCAGTCTTTCGACAAGACCAGAAAAGACGGCTAACTTCTTATGTTGTGTACGGGATCTCTCCTCCCTAGGAGTAATTGTCCTGGTACCTACAGCATAAAGAGGTTTGGGGTTTTATTCAAACCTTTTCGTGGTTCCAAAGAAGGAGGGAACTTTCCGTCCAATTCTGGACCTAAAGTGCCTAAACAAGTTTCTGAGTGTTCCCTCTTTCAAGATGAAAACAATACGGTCAATCCTGCCTAAGGTTCAGAAAGGACAGTTTATAACCACAATAGACCTGAAGAATGCATACCTTTATGTCCCGATTCACAGGGAACATTTTCAGTTCCTGAGTTTTGCTTTTCTGGATCAGAACTTCCAGTTCATAGCTCTTCCGTTTGGCCTAGCTACTAGAAGGATATTTACATAGGTTCTGGGGGCTCTTCTAGCCGTTGCCAGAACACATATTGCAGTAGCGCCTTACCTGGACGATATCTTGATACAGGCACCATCTTTTAGTCTAGCGGAAGAACATTCTGAGTCCCTTCTCAGTCTTCTTCGATCACATGGATGGAAGATAAACTTGGAAAAGAGTTCTCTTACTCCAAGTACAAGGGTGAATTTCCTGGGAACTATAATAGACTCCATATCCATGAGAATATTCCTCACAGATCAGAGACGTTGCAAGCTAACTTCTGCATGTCTTGCCCTCCAGGCCTCCTCAATACCCTCAGTGGCTCAGTGTATGGAGGTAATCGGACTCATGGTGTCCTGCATGGACATCATTCTTTTTGCCAGATTTCATCTAAGACCCTTACAACTATGCATGTTGAGACAATGGAACGGCGACCATTCAGATCTGTCTCAACAGATTGTGCTGGACAGCCTGTCTAGAGACTTGCTCTCCTGGTGGCTCTGTCCAGATCATCTGTCCCATGGCAAATGTTTTTTGAGACCGTCCTGGGAGATTGTGACTACGGATGCAAGCCTATCCGGCTGGGGAGCTGTTTGGGGTGCCAAGAAGGCACAAGGTCTGTGGATTTAGGAGTCGTCCTCCCTTCCGATCAATATTTTGGAACTCCGGCAGGTAACCTTCAATGCCTTGAAGGCTTGACCCCTTCTGGGTTCGTACCAGTTTATCAGATTCCAATCAGACAATATATCCTCGGTTGCCTATATCAACCATCAAGGGGGAACGAGAAGTTCCTTGGTGATGAGAGAAGTATTTCAGATACTAGAGTGGGCAGAGAAAATGTATGCTGTTAGCGAACCACATTCCGGGTGTGGACAACTGGTAAGCGGACTTCCTCAGCAGGCAATCCTTTCACCCAGGGGAATGGTCTCTTCACCCCGAGATGTTTGCAGAGATATGCAACGAGTGGGGGAAGCCAGAGATAGATCTCATGGCATCCCGCCTCAATACCAAGCTACCCAGGTATGGGTCAAGGGATCCTCAGGCGGTATTGATAGATGCCCTATCAGTACCATGGAGGTTCAGACTCATACATCTTTTTCCTCCATTACCGCTTCTCCCTTGTCTGGTGGCTCGCATCAAGCAGGAGCGAGCATCTGTGATTCTGATTGCTCCATCGTGGCCGCGAAGGACGTGGTTTGTGAATCTGGTGGAGATGTCCTCATCTCCTCATTGGAGGTTACCTTGTCACAGAGATCTGCTGATACAGAGTCCCTTCGTTCATCAAAATCTAGATTCTCTGAGACTGACTGCATGGGGATTGAATGCTTAGTCTTAGCCAAAAGAGGGTTCTCAGAGTGTTATCGACACACTGGTTCAAGCTCGTAAGCCAGTTACTCGTACTGGTGTGAAGAGCTTGGCTTTTCCTGGCATAAGGTTAAGGTTGCCAGAATTTTAGCTTTCCTTCAGGATGGACTGGAGAAGGGCTTTTCTGCTTGTTCCCTGAAGGGACAGATATCGGCCCTGTCGGTGTTACTGCACAAAAGATTGGCTGAGCTTTCGGATGTGCAGTCCTTTAAGGCTCTGGCTAAGATCAAATCTGTGTTTAGATCTAGTACTCCGCCTTGGAGCCTCACTCTTGTTCTCAATGTTTTGCAGCAGGCTCCGTTTGAGCTTATGCATACTGTTGATATTAAATTGTTATCTTTGAAGGTTCTTTTTTGTTGGCTATTACCTCTGCGCACAGAGTTTGAGATTTCTGCTTTGCAATGTGATTACCCATATCTGGTTTTTCATGCTGATAAGGCGGTTTTACACACTAAACTAGGGTTCCTCCCTAAGGTAGTGTTGAATCGTAACACTAATCAAGAAATTGTTGTTCCTTCCTTGTGTCCTAATCCTTCTTCAGCGAAGGAACGTTTGCTTCATAATCTAGATGTGCCTTGAAGTTCTATCTTCAGGCCACTAAGGAATTCAGACAATTTTCTCATTGTCATCTATACAGGGAAGCGTAAGGGGCAGAAGGCTACTACGACTTCTCTATCTTTCTGGTTGAGGAGTGTCATCCGCTTAGCTTATGAGACAGCGGGACAACAGCCTCCTGAGAGGATAACGGCTCATTCCACTAGAGCAGTGGCTTCCTCTTGGGCTTTTAAGAACGAAGCTTCAATGGATCAGATTTGTAAGGCGTCTACCTGTGGTCCTCCTTACACACTTTTTCTAGATTTTACAAGTTTGATCTGTTTGCTTCGGCTGAAGCAGCTTTCGGGAGATAAGTTTTGCAGGCTATGGTGCCCTCAGAATAGGGTCTGCCTTTTTTTTTTTTTCTGTTCCCTCCCATTTTTCATTCAGTGTCCACTGGAGCTTGGGTATAGTTTTCCCAACAGTAAGGAATGAAGTTGTGGACGCTCCCTGCCTTATGGAAGGAAAACATAATTTATGCTTACCAGATAAATTCCTTTCCTTCCTGGCAGGGAGAGTCCACGACCCTGCCCGTAATTTATTTTTTTGATGGGCGCCTCCCTTTTATATTTCTTCTGGCACCTTTTATACCCTGATGTTTCTCCTACTTTCCTTGTTCCCTTGGCAGAATGACTGGGGGATAGGGGAAGTGGGAGGAATATTTAACCTTTGGCTGAGGTGTCTTTGCCTCCTCCTGGTGGCCAGGTGTTGTATTTCCCGACGGTAAGGAATTAAGTCGTGGACTCTCCCTGCCAGGAAGGAAAGGAATTTATCTGGTAAGCATAAATTATGTTGGTTTCTTATGGTGGTGAGAGTCTTGAAATTCCTTACTGTTGGGAATCCAGTCCACCAGGAGGAGGCAAGGCACCCTACACCATCAGTATCAGGTGAAGATAGAGATGCTTAGGATTTATTGAAGATTTACAGGGATATTAATCCCAAATTTTCCCTCAAAGGATAGATAGTTCCCGGAAGAGAGGGTCATAGGGTATTGTGTAATGTAAATCTCCTTTCTGAAGTTGTGGTCACAAGTTTGCCACAGGTTTTGCTGGGATAGGTCCTTCAGCCTCTTCCAGTCTGGCCATGAAGATGTTCTCCCTCAGTTTATCCTCTGATAGTTACAGTACAGGGTGGGCTCCCTACAGTGTACTGGGACTTCCATTGGGGTAAAATCATTGGAGGGGGCTGGGTAAGTACCCATGTGTCTCACACAGCCCACAGGCTATCAGTAGTTACATTATTGTTACCGTATAGCCTGTCAAAGCAGTATAGTAAAAAACAAAAAGAGGAGTCATGGATCCAAAGATAAAAAACTTCAACATTTATTATATGGTCATCCAAAAATTTAAAACGAAGAAACGCACTAACAAAGTAAGCAATGAGTCCTACGCGTTTCAGCTATGAAGCCGTAATCATAGACACTAATAGTCTGGGCAATCTCCACTCTTTAAAAATGGAATACTAAATTATGATTGGTTAATGGGTATACACACCCTATAAACTTAACCCTTTACATACCACTTAATTTTAAACTCACACTTACAGATGACAAGACATAGTAGTTGATAAAGAACCAAACAAGTCAAACAAGCAGATGAACATTGATGTCAGTAATCACACTCTGAGATTCATACATAGGTACATTAGTTAATTTTTTTTTTTAATTTGAATTTTTAAACACCTATAGAATAGTTTCAAACTAACATGTTGTGTACTATAGAAGTGCTACAACTAGGAAGGATCAGTCAAAAAGGGATATATATATATATATATATATATATAATATACACACACACATACATACATAGTGGAATAATACAATAATTTTGTTTTATGATTAGCAATTTCACCTAATATGATATAAATTAAATTTAAATCAAAGTCAAAATGCATTTCAAATTAATAAAGGATAGATCAACCGTCATGCTGAAATAGATATAGACTAAACAGGAAGTATACTGAAACTTTTCTCCAATGATTAATAACATCAAACTCAGAGTAAAATCCCATAGGGGTCTGCGTGCTCAGCTTTAATATCCAGTATACCTTCTGTTTAGATCAAAAATATCTATCACCCCCTCAAATAGGAGTTTTGATTATTTCTATAGCTCTCCATCTAAAAGTTCTAACATCCTTATGATGGATATCCAAAAAGTGGGCTTATAGAGCCGAGCAGTACTTGCCATGTTTGATATAACCCAAATGCTCACGTATCCTAGATCTAACATTTCTTGTAGTCATACCAACATATTGGAGGGAATGTTCTATACATTCAATTAGATATGACATATTTAGAGGAGCAGTTAATACAACCTTTTGTAGAAAAACTTTGTCCAGTGACATATGATTGAAAATCTTTACTTATTGTTATGTAATCACGGGCCATACACCTAGAACTGCCACATCTAAATGTGCCATTAGTTTGCAACCAGGTTCCCTAAATTTGGTTGGAAGGCAATTGGCTAGGGCAGTGATGGCGAACCTATGGCACGCATGCCACAACTGGTACCCAGAAGCCAGTCTGTTGGCACGCAAGCCATAACTGTAAACATCACTCCCTGTTCTTTCTGGCCTGTAAAGAGTGCTGCAGGCCCATGCAAAAATTACATTGCTTCACAGAGGGCAGTATATAAGCGTAGCTCACCTTTTACCCTCACCAGCAAGCGTGCACACATAGTGAAAGCACCGACGGCAGCAAGGAAGGAAGACAGCAGCAGCTGAGGAGGTAAGTTTCTGGGCAGGCGACTGACCAGGCAATTCAGCCATTGAATTGGTTGCTAATTTTAATTTAATTTTAGTGTTACAGTGTGTAGTAGGCTCCTGTATCTGCACTGTGACAACAGTCTCATTCAGGACTGTTTAAGAGTGTGTGAAGTGTCTTTTTATGTATATCTGGACGCAGACATTATCATTTGCTACTCCAGCTCTAGTACGGGAACACAATGAGTAGAAAATGATAATGCCCGAGACCGGATAAGCATCCTAAATAAAAAAGCTCTAGTATGGGAACACAATGTACCATTCTGAGTACTGTTTTTTTTTTTTAAAAAAGTTTGCATATAGTTTTATTTTTGGAATAATTTGAAGTTAATGGTGCTACTGACTTGATGAGTTGCAATCTTCCATTTGGGAAATGTTTGTGCCTGGAAACTTCTTGCCTGGCGCCTACAGTGTGGGCTCAGCATGGTGAGCCATGTGGAAAGGGAAGATTTTTACTATGATGCTGTGTTGTGGGTAAATAGTCCAAATATATGGTTTATTCCCCTTTTTGTGAGGAAAGAGCTTACTGTAAACGGGCTACAGAAGCCATGCTGTTTGAGGGTAATATCTGTTTGTTGGGGATTTTTTTTCTCCCCCTCTCTCCTTCTCCTCCCCCCCTCTCACTCTTTCTCCCCCTCTTTCTCCCCCCCCCTCTCTCTTTCTCCCCTCTCTTTCCCCTCCTCTCTCCCCCTCTTTCTCCCCCCTCTTTCTCCCCCCCCCTTCCCCCTCTCTCTTCCCCTCTCTCTCTTCCCCTCTCACCCGCCCTCTCTCTTCCCCTCTCACCCTCCCTCTCTTTCTAGGGAGGGGGCGAGAGAGGAGCGGTAGAGAGAGCTCAAAAGAGAGGGGGGGAGAGAGAGCTCAAAAGAGAGGGGGGGAGAGAGAGCGCGCAAAAGAGAGGCGGGAGAGAGAGCGCAAAAGAGGGGGAGAGAGCACAAAAGAGAGGCGGGAGAGAGAGCGCAAAAGAGAGGGGGGAGAGAGAGCGCAAAAGAGAGGGGGAAGAGCGCAAAAGAGGGGGAGGGAGAGCGCAAAAGAGAGGGGGGAGAGAGCGCAAAAGAGGGGGGGAGAGAGCGCAAAAGAGGGGGGGAGAGAGCACAAAAGAGAGGGGGGAGAGAGAGCGCAAAAGGGGGAGAGAGAGCGCAAAAGAGGGGGGAGAGAGAGCGCAAAAGAGGGGGGAGAGAGAGCGCAAAAGAGAGGGGGGAGGGAGAGCGGTAAAGAGAGGGGGGAGGGAGAGCGCTAAAGAGAAGGGGGGAGAGAGAGCGCGCAAAAGAGAAGAGGGGGGAGAGAGCGCAAAAGATATTATGTACATATACACTTGACATTTATTTAAAATAGTAGGAATATTAAATTATTGGGGGCGAACTAGAAGCCGCTAAATTTAAGTATATCCCAGTATGAAGACATCACCCAGACTGCCTCCACTCATGGGGTGGTTAACATGGAATAGGAATCAAAAAGGAAGGGTAATGCAAAGGAACAGAATGCAACAAGGGAAATGAGTGAAACATAACCGGCATAAAAGGTCTTCTATAGTAGAATTTCAGAGATCTGACTAAAAGTCTTAAAACAGAAGTCCCGATAAAGCACATATTGTCCCCAGATCAACAAACCTTATACAGCCTGTAGAAGATTTTACCCCACTCTGGACCTCTGCAATTCAGAGATTTTTCTTTGGTCATGTTCATATTTTAAAGTCCCATTGAGCAACAGGTTTTCCTGGTAAGTCAGATCTGCAGGATAGTTCCATAAGGCTGTCTGGAGAGGTGAGTAAGAAGGTGAATGTAAACCCACACTCAGGACTTCTAGTGCAGTTTGCGACTTTGATGAGTGTCCTGCCACATCATAGGCTTCTACTTGCTTTCTGTGAGACTCGGCAGGCAATAGGGCAAGAGTTACTGCTCCGTGTTTGCGCTCTGCTCCTTGGAAAGTGAGGACATGGTGATAAAGCATGGCGGGGAGCCCCGTATCAGAGTCTGGTGAAATCTTTGCGCGTGACTGTGTGGAGCGGGTTAGGCCTATCTTGTTTCCCAGGCTGTGAGGTCTCCACTGAGCAGGTAATAGAGGTAATTTTTCCGGAGAGTACTCGCCTCCCTGGTTCATCGATGTGGATCTTGAAGGGCCGCTGGACATCGCTGGCAAAATACAGTAACCAAATGCCTCTGACGGCTTGGGCGCCTCCTTTCAGAATAGGTGACTGGTTACCCACAACCTCTGGTGGAATTGCGGACACTGCCGTTATGCTTTTTGGTGTCTCAGTATGACCCTCAGTGTATGTCTCGTTCAGCTCAGAGGTATGAGTGTTCTTTCTCGCTGCGGCAGGTTGAATGTCTCCTTGAAATGGATCAGTTTGTGATTGCTGAGTCATGACCCCAGTTGTCTTGAAGGCTTCATGCAGGTTTTGCTCTCTGAGACATTGTTTTATAAGATTAATAATCTTCCATACTTCTAATGGTAACATAGTTGAAAGTGTTCAGTGTCTACGCACTGTATACCCGGCCTGTATATTTAACGGGGGGGGGGGGTGTTAAGAACCGCTCAGTAAGGAGCCTGCCTTAGGCCTCAACGCTCCGGATTGGCTTGCAGGGGTGAAATATCTAGTAAAAAATATATCCTGATCAGCTTGAGCTATAGTCACTAAATAGCCAGGTAAAGTTATTAGATGATCATAAAGTCCATTGATAACAGGCAGATAATCTTTGGTTCACGCAGAGCTACCAATATTGCAACCATTTAAGGTGCTGCCCAGAGACGCCCCTTTGCGATACATTTTGGTGTGTACACATCGCTCAACTAGATCACCCACTAGAGTGATATCTAGGAAGTTTATACTGATAGGTTCCCATTCATAGAATCATAGGTAAAACCTATTCCAACATCCCTATTATTCAGGAAATCCACAAAAGACTTGGCTTCAACCTCATTCACTCTCCATACAAAAATGAGTTAATCAATCTTTTATAGAACTGGATGGAGGCTAGGAAAGGGTTACAATCTGCATAAATATAACAACGTTCAAACCAGCCGATAAAAATATTTGCATAAGTGGGGGCAATGTAAACCACTTACGGGGTAGTTTTTCAATTTATTTTAACATTCACTAGTAAGTGTACATGTAAACATGTTTCTTCAGTTACTCTTATATAGATGATTTACCTTGTTTTCTTTGGATAATAAGCCAGTTTAGCTATCGGACTCTGACAATTTTTCTCTGTGTTGAAGAAATTTCTTCAGAAAAATTATCCTAAAATTTAGATTCAGATTCCAAGGAAGCTGTATTATTTTTTATTCTAGAAAATACTCATTTGCAGTTCAGACTAAGTGCCACTGCATTGTATTTTTATCATGCATTTGTTGAGTTTTGCATATCTATTGTATTTTCTAGTGTTTTTAAGGAAGTTTTGAAGACTTTAGGGATCCTAACTCCTACTGAGCATAGGTGCTTAAAGCCATTGCATATGATCTTTCAACCGAAGCTAAGTCAGTTGAGTTTTTTTTGTTCTGAGAACCTATGGATTTTTCTGCAGGGGGGTTGTCATCTCCACCTGCTGTGGATTTTGCTTGTTTGGCAGATGCAGCATCTCTTCGGTGTGATTCTTTATCTGATAAGGTTTCAGAAGAATCTTCCTTTTAAAGATATTCAGGAATGTTTTTACTACTTGCGTTTGACACATAGGTAGATCTGACAACAGCTTTTGCTGCTTTCCCCAATTCAGAATTTTTCAACTATTTTAGAATCAAGTCTGGAACAAGGCCAGGAAAACAAGAAAGCTGTATTGGGGGCTGCACACATGCAGATTGCATTAGGAAAAGACTCCTTGCTGATAATTGGGGAGGTTAAAGGGACACTGAATCCAATTTTTTTTCTTTTGTGATTCAGATAGAGCATGCAATTTTAAGCAACTTTCTAATTTACTCCTATTATCAATTTTCTTTATTCTCTTGCTATCTTTATTTGAAAAAGGGATATAACATTTTTTTTTGTTTAGTACTCTGGACAGCACTTTTTTATTGGTGGATGAATTTATCCACCAATCAGCAAAAACAACCCAGGTTGTTCACCAAAAATGGGCCGGCATCTAAACTTACATTCTTGCATTTCAAATAAAGATTCCAAGAGAATGAAGAAAATTTGATAATAGGAGTAAATTAGAAAGTTTCTTAACATTTCATGCTCTATCTGAATCACAAAAGAAAAAAATTGGGTTCAGTGTTCCTTTAAGCCTTTTTCAGAAGGTCTGGTCTCCGTCTCTTAAGGATCCCTGGGTGCTGACTGAAGAGTATAAAACTGAAAACAAAGTATAAGGACAGAAAATAGAGGGTGGAATTAAACAAAGGTAAATTAAAAAAAAAAAGTATAAAATTCAATTAGAATACAAAAAGAAAAAAAGGGAAGAATAAAATGAGAGAAATTGAAGGGGAAAAGACCAGATCCTATCGTAGACCACAAATATATACTGTACTTAACTTGCAGCAAACAGACAAGGAAGTTCTGCTGCAGACTAAACGAATGGACAGTACATTCGCTACTTTTTTTCTTAGGTTATTTTTTGTTAGCCTGTTTTACTAGTTTCATGGTTTTCTCTTACATTCTCTTTGAAAAGCTGCATTGAGTAGTAAATGAAAGATAATCAAAATGGGAGTTTACGGTCTTGTAGTAAAATCTGTCTTGGGTAAGCACAATTTCCTCCTTAATATAGGAGAGTCCACGGCATAATTCCTTACTGTTGGGAAATATTGAACCTGGCCACCAGGAGGAGGCAGAGACACCCCAGCCAAAGGCTTAAATACTCCCCCCTGCTTCCCTCATATCCCAGTCATTCTTTACCTTTCGTCACAGGAGGTTGGCACAGAAATATCAGAAGATTCTGAGTAGTTCCTTATGAAGGGTATCTACTCTTAGAAATGGGACTGGAGTTTTAAGTAGTCTTGTCAACTTCTCAGTGAGAGCATTGACGAATGTTAGAGTCTGGAGATGCAGGGAGAGTCTTTCTGCGAACCCATTCAGTCTTGTATTAACAGCTCCTAAGCAATCAGTGTTGACAAGTGTCACTGCCTGCTTCCATCACTCAAGTCCATGTCAGCAGTGATGCTACAAGACTGTCAAACTTGAGAGGTTGTGTTTCTGTTCCATGGCATAGATTCCGCTAAGATCGTTTCATTTTTTATACACATATGATTACGCAAGAAGACAGGGTCACAGTGTGGCACCTTTTATCTATTTAGAATCAAAGGTTAATATCTCTGAAGGGGGAGTATTGAACAGGGAGGATTAATCACATCATTTTATTATGATTATGCTGCGACGTGTGAGATGTGGCTCAGGCAGATGTTGGAACGTACAGGTTTTACTTAAGTTTTCGGAAGCTGTGCAGCCTAAAAGGCTTGGCGCGCTTTTTTCATATAGCAGGGGCGGTCCTGCATTGCGCACCATGTGAATGGGTGTGGTTACACTGATTTCCTCTTTCCTGACCGTGCGGTTTACCGGAGAAGAAGAGGTTTCTCTGCTTGACCTGGGTCATAGGAGGTGCCCCAGCCATTGGGGGTATAAAGGTGCCATTTTATCTTATTCAATAGTCTGCTTTATTAAGCGCAAGCTATGGAGGATTCTGATGCGTTAGAGGGTACTCCCTCTTTATCTAAATCGAATGCCTGTCTATATTAAGAGGAGGCCGCGGTATATCCGCCTGCTCAATTATGTTGCCTTGATAAAGAATCATGTCAAAGAAAATTAATATGTTTGATACCGCTGAGCCGTCCATCTCTGAGGAGTCTCCAACCCGTGAGGTGCGCACCCTACAGTCAATCTCTGAGACATTTCTTGGGCTTGGCGTAGAGGTGATGGTGTCGTAAACGGGAAAGTACCCATCTGACATGTTTTCTGTGATCCTCTAGGTTGTCAGAGTAAACTAGGATATCATCCAAGTATATCACCACGCAGATGTCCAGTAAATCCCGGAAGATATTGTTGATAAGGTATTGGAAAGTAGCCGGAGCGTTGCAGAGTCCGAATGGCATCACGTTGTACTCGTACAAGCCATAACGAGTTCTAAACGCCGTGAGCCATTCATCCCCTCTTTGGATTCGTATCAGGTTGTATACACCTCTAAGGTACAACTTGGTGTAGATTTGAGCTTGACTAAGTCGTTCTATAAGTTACGGAATTAAGGGCAGAGGGTAATGATTTTTAACTGTCCTTTTATTGAGTTCCCTGTAGTCTATTATAGGTCTAAGGGAGTGGTCCTTATTCCTAACAAAAAATATACCGGCTCCAGCTGGAGAAGTAGATGGGCGTATAAACCCTTTGCGTAAGTTTTCTGAGAGATGGGTCTTGAGATGCTCTAATTCTGGTAGCGAAAGCGGATATATATCTCCATATGGAATTGTGGATCCAGGGATAAGCTCGATAGGACAGTCATAGTGTCGATGAGGTGGTAAACTTTCAGCCTCCTTTTTACTGAACACGTCTTGAAAATCTTGGCATTCTGGTGGTAATGTGTCTTCCGTCATATGGCAAATGCTAGGATGTGGGAAGCAGGTGTTCTTACAGTATTCAGAGGAGAATTGTACCTCCAGGCGATCCTAGAAGATGGTGGGTTGATGGGTTTGCAACAACTGCAATCCGAGCACTAAACGAAATAAAGGTGATGAAATTATATCAAACTAAATGTATTCTACATGTGCTGATAAAGTGGTAACCTTAAGGGGTATGGTTTGATGGGTTATGGAACCTGTATTGATTAGGGACCCATCAATAACTCTAATGGAGACTGGTTTTGCTTTCAAAACAGTGGGAATTTTATTTTCATTCACAAGGACAGAATCAATGAAACAGGTATGAGCCCCAGAGTCTATGATCGCTTCACTGTGGAGTTGATGATGATCCCACTGTAACGAAAGAGATAGGGAACAGTAAGTGACATGTTTAATTTTAGTAGTTAAACAGTTAATTTGTAATGTACACTTACACCTTTTCTGCCTTTGTAGGATGGGACAGTCCTTAACTGCATGTGAGCTGGATGCACAGTACATGCAGAGATTTTTGATGCGTCTGCGGTTCCTTTCTTCAGGCTGTAGCGGCCCTTTAGTGAATCCCAAGTCCATAGGTTCAGGAAGGTTGAGTGTTAGTTGGTCTCTGGTAAGAGGATGATGTTCTACTGATCGGTTCTGAGCCTTGTCTCTCGTTTTTCCTCTCCCTTAGCCTTCTGTCTATTTGTATGCTTAGCGTTATCAGGCCTTCTAGGGTTTTGGGGAGGTCGGTACGGGCCAGTTCCTCTTTCTCTGACTCTGATAATCCCAGGTGATACTGGTTTC
Source organism: Bombina bombina (assembly GCF_027579735.1). Classification (NCBI taxonomy): domain Eukaryota; kingdom Metazoa; phylum Chordata; class Amphibia; order Anura; family Bombinatoridae; genus Bombina; species Bombina bombina. The sequence continues at coordinate 1,248,771,963 of NC_069500.1, forward strand.
TCAGGGCAATATCGCTCCACTCTGTATCCTTTGAATATTGCTTGAACTCGGTGAGATATTCTTCGACATTTTGGTTTCACCAGTAAGCTGTTTGTTCGTATCCTGGTAGAGAACACCCATCTCTTTGAAGAAGTCATCTAAAGAGGTGAGGATAGGATGGTCTTGTTCAAAGAAGGAGTCAGCCCATATTCTAGGTTCTCCTCTGAGGAAGGAGATTACAGTCAGCACCTTGATACGTTCAGTGCAATATGTTTTGGGTTTGAGGCTGAATAATAGATAACAAGAATTTTTCAATTGTGTAAAGAAAGCCCTGTCTCCTGAGAACTTGTCTGGCATGGACACTTGGGGTTTGGGGTTGATATCCACAGCTGGTGGTTTGAGGTCATAGCATCCTTTATTATTCCGCTTAGGCTATCGTTCTATATCTAGTTCTCTGAGCCCTTGGCTCAATTGATCCACTCTTTGTGAGAGTGCATAAACATATTGACGTAGATCTGCTGGATCCATTTTTAAGGCTTCAGTATTATGTAATGGTCACAAGGAATTGGTAACTTAGTGGATCACAACTGCAGTGAAACGGTGTAAATTGTATCTGTATGCCTCTGTACTGAGTTACAATGTATTAATGTTAACAAGATATTCAATACTAGGCAGGAGTAGTTTTATATTACTTGTCTCAAATTGAGAATGAATCTCCAGATCAGAATTAACTGACAGGAGAAAAAAGCACTGGGAGTCGTTGCTGTTCAACAGCTTATCTAGAGCATTCTTCTCTGTTACTGCCTCAAAAGGTAATTGTCACCCTATGGGGAACTACTGAACTTTGGATTCAGTGTGCATGAGTTCGGCTGAGAAGAGAGGTTCACTAGGTGGATTGTACAAGATGTGCTCAACTCTGAGCTGACAGGCTATGATGCAGTGGTTAACGGATACATGCTGATGTTGAGTGTCTGTGAGATCAGCAGGGTGCTGACAGGCTGAGAACAAACGCTGAGCCATTAAAAGCTGAAGTTGTATTCCTGCGTGATCGGCAGGGAGCTGACAGGCTGGAAGCGGTCACAAGTTTCACTAACCTGCTGCGGTTGTAGAGGGAGTTCAATTTGTAAAAGCCTGACAGGCAGAGAACAGAGATCCGAACAGCAATCGGCACATTCAGCGTGAGGTTACCACAACAGGTGATTACTGAGGGAAATGCTTAGTAGGGCTTGGAAGTACTTACAAGAGCGTATGTTCAGAGAGACTGGCGGTATTGGAGAAGCCAGTATCTTTAGACAATAGTTGGAACAGTTTGACTGAGAATTCTTGGAAAGGCCTAGGTAGAAAATACTGAAGCAGGGAGGAAGGGGCGTGTCCAGTCTTAAATAGACTAGAGGATCAACAAGTTCAAACAATTAAAGGCACAGTGTAGAAAAGAAGGAACACCAATAATCAAAACCGTGACAAAGGCCTTAAGGGTGGCTAATTCTTTTATTTGTGATTCAAATATGCAAATTATTCGCCTGAACGCCAAGGCTTCAGGTTTTTCTGTTCAAGCCCGTAGGGCACTCTGGCTTAAGTCCTGGTCTGCGGACATGACTTCGAAGTCAAGACTTCTTTCCCTCCCATTTAAGGGAAAGATTCTATTTGGTCCAGGCCTGGACTCAATTATCTCCACGGTTACTGTAGGCAAAGGTGCCTTTTTACCACAGGATAAGAAGAACAAACCTATAGGATAAGGTCCTAATTTTCGTTCCTTTCGTTCGGATAAATCCCAACGTCAGCAGCCCTCCGCAAAGCCTGAGCAATCCAAGGAGACTTGGAAGCCGGCTCAGCCCTGGAATAAATCCAAGCAGAAAAAGAAGCCCGCTGAGTCGGCATGAAGGGGCGTCCCCCGATCCGGCTCTGGATCGCGTAGGGGGCAGACTGTCGCTCTTTTCGGATGCTTGGTTTGGGGAAATACAAGACCCGTGGGTCCTGGAGGTCATCTCTCAGGGATACAGGATAGGTTTCAAGTCTCATCCACCCAGGGGCAGATTCCTCTTGTCAAACCTGTCTTCAAGGCCAGAAAAGAGAGAAGCATTTCTGGGGTGCGTGAGGGATCTCTCCTCCCTGGGAGTCATTGTCCCAGTCGGTACCTCTTGCAGAAAGAGGTCTGGGATACTATTTGTGAACCCAAAGAAGGGAGGGAACTTTCAGCCTGATTCTGGACCTAAAGGGCTTAAACAAATTCCTATTTGTCCCCTCATTCAAGATGGAGACGATAAGATCCATCCTTCCCTTGGTTCAAGAAGGACAGTTCATGACCACGATTGATCTGAAGGATGCTTAACTTCATGTTCCAATACACAAGGAACACTTCAAATTCCTAAGATTTGCGTTCCTGGACTAGCACTTCCAGTTTATTGCACTTCCTTTTGGTCTAGCTACTGCTCCAAGAGTTTTTATGAAGGTTCTAGGGTCTCTGCTTGCAGTGGCCAAAACCAGAGGTATAGCAGTAGCACCATCCTGTCGTCTGGCAGTGGAACATTCAAAAGCCCTTCTCTTCTTCGATCTCATGGATAGAAGATAAACTTAGAAAAGAGTTCTCTTATTCCCGGTACCAGGGTGGAATTCCTGGGTACTATAATAGACTCCATATCCATGAGAATATTTCTTACAGACCAGAGATGTTACAAGCTAACATTTTGGAACTTTGAGTGATCTTCAAGGCTCTGAAGGCTTAGCCTCTTCTGGGTTCGTCTCAGTTTTATCAGATTCCAATCAGACAACATAACAGAACAAGGAGCTCCCTAACAATGAGGGGAAGTATATCAGATTCTGCTCGCTGTCAGCGATCCACATTCCGGGTGTGGATAACTGGGAAGCGTATTTCCTCAGCAGACAGTAGGTCTCTCCATCCCAAGGTGTTTGCGGAGATTTGCAACAGATGGGGGACCCCGAAGATAGATCTCATGGTGTCCAGGCTCAATTCCAAGCTGCCCATATATGGGTCGCGGTCCAGGGATCCTCAGGCGGAGCTAACAGATGCATTAGCAGTGCCATGGAGGTACAATCTAATTTACATTTTTCCACCGTTACCACTTCTCTCTTTTGTAGTGGCCTGCATCAAGCAGGCTTCAGTGATACTGATTGCTACATCGTGGCCGCGAAGGATGAGGTTTACGGATCTGGTGGGGATGTCCTCATCTCCTCCGTGGAATTTACCTTGTCGCAGGGATCTGCTGGAACAGGGTCCTTTTGTTCATCAAAATCTATATTCTCTAAGTCTGACTGTGTGGAGATTGAATGCTTAGTCTTAACCAAAAGAGGTTTTTCTGAGAGAGTTATTGACACACTCATTCAGGCTCGTAAGCCTGTTACTCGTCGCATCTATCATAAGGTGTGGAGAGCTTACTTATTCTTGTGTGAAGAGCATGGTTTCGCCTTGCATAGGGCAAGGCTGCCAGGATTCTTTCCTTTCTCCAGGAGGGTCTGGAGAAGTGAGTTTCTGCCAGTTCCCTGAGGGGACAGATTTCATCCCTTTCTGTTTTGCTGCACAAGAGGCTTGCAGAGTTTCCTGACGTGCAATCCTTCTTTAAGGCTCTGATCAGGGTCAGACCTGTGTTTAGATCTAACGCCCCACCTTGGAGTTTCAATCTTGTTCTTAAATTTTTGCAACGGGCTCCGTGTGAGCCTATGAATTCGGTTGGCATTTAAAATGTCCTGGAAGGTTCTTTTTCTATTGGCTATTGCGTCGGCACGCAGAGTTTCTGAAATGGCTGCCTTGCAATGTGAGCCTCCTTATCTGGTGTTCCACACTTATAAGGCTGTTTTATGTACCTGCTTGGGTTTTCTTCCTAAGGTGGTGTCTGATCGTAACATCAATCAGGAGATTGTGTTTCCTTCCTTATGTTCTAAATCCTACTCCTTCAAAGGAACGTTTACTTCATAATCTGGATGTGGTTCAAGCTTTGAAGTTTTATCTTCAAGCTACTAAGGATTTTAGACAAACTTCTTCCTTGTTTATTATCTATTCTGGGAAGCGTAAGGGTCTGAAGACTTCTCAACTTCCTTATCTTTTTGGTTGAGGAGTGTTATACGCTTACCTTAAGAGTCAGCGGGACTTAAACCTCCTCAGAGGGTGACGGCTCATTCCACTAGAGTGGTGGCTTCCTCTTGGGCCCTTAAAAACGAGGCCTCTATGGATCAGATTTGTAAGGCGGCTACCTGGTCCTCCTTACATACTTTTTCAAAATTTTACAAGTTTGACGTTTTTGCTTTGGCTGAAGCAGCTTTTGGGATAAAGGTTTTACAGCGGTGCCCTCAGATTAGGGTCTGCCTTTCCTTTACCCCTCCCATTATCATTCAGTGTCCTCTAGAGCTTGTGTATTGTTTTCCCAACAGTAAGGAATGATGCAGTTAACTCTCCTCATATTAAGAAGGAAAACATAAATTATGTTTACCTGATAATTTAATTTCCTTCTGTATGAGAGTCCATGGCCCCCGTCCGTATACTCCGATGGGCGGACCAAAATTAGTTTTCTTTCATGTAATTAGCAAGAGTCCATGAGCTAGTGACGTATGGGATATACATTCCTACCAGGAGGGGCAAAGTTTCCCAAACCTTAAAATGCCTATAAATACACCCCTCACCACACCCACAATTCAGTTTTACAAACTTTGCCTCCCATGGAGGTGGTGAAGTAAGTTTGTGCTAGATTCTACGTTGATATGCGCTTCGCAGCAGGCTGAAGCCCGGTTTTCCTCTCAGAGTGCAGTGAATGTCAGAGGGATGTGAAGAGAGTATTGCCTATTTGAATACAATGGTCTTCCTCTAGGGGATATATTTCATAGGTTCTCTGTTATCGGTCGTAGAGATTTCTTCTCCTACCTCTCTTTTCAGATCGACGATATACTCTTATATACCATTACCTCTACTGATTCTCGTTTCAGTACTGGTTTGGCTATCTACTATATGTAGATGAGTGTCTTGGGGTAAGTAAATCTTATTTCTATTTATGACACTCAAAGCTATGGTTGGGCACTTTATATGTAAAGTTCTAAATATATGTTTTAAACTTATATTTGCCATGATTCAGGTTAATCAGTATTCCTTCTTTCAGACTGTCAGTTTCATTATTTTGGGAAATGCATATGAATAAATATTTTTTCTTACCTTCAAAAAATTTTCAAATTGACTTTTTTCCTTGCGGGCTGTTAGGCTCGCGGGGGCAGAAAATGCTTCAATTTATTGCGTCATTCTTGGCGCGAACTTTTTTGGCACAAAATTTCATCATTTCCGGCGCCATAGTTTACGCCGGAAGTTTACACATGGTTGAGTCATTTTTTGACGCATGTGTGTTACAGGCGTTTTTTTGCGCCAAAAAATGTGGGCGTCGTACTTGGCGCCAAATAATGTGGGCGTCTTACTTGGCGCCAAAAAATGTGGGCGTCATACTTGGTGCCAAATAATGTGGGCATCTTACTTGGCGCCAAAAAATGTGGGCGTCATACTTGGCGCCATTTTTTTCACATTATTTTAGTCTCACTTTTTTGTTGCTTCTGGTTGCTAGAGGCTTGTTTGTTTTGCATTTTTTCCCATTCCTGAAACTGTCATTTAAGGAATTTGATAATTTTACTTTATATGTTGTTTTTTTTCTATTACATATTGCAAGATATTTCAAAAGCTGTTCCTGAATCAGAAAATACTGAGGGATTCCTGATGACTGATATCAGTCCTACCAAAGCTAAGTTCATTTATTTTAATGTTATGAATGTTTATATTTAGCTATGGTTTGTAATGAGTTTTTATGATAAACTTTTACATGCAGAGTCCATTAGTATTTATGAATTATCTATTGCTTTTCTTTTTACATCTTATGTACAAGATATATTTAGGAATTTATAAGAATTTTTTTCTGATTCTAGTATAAAGGCTTTGTCTGCTATCCCGCCTTCTAATAACATTTTTAGGTCTTTTTTAAACTTCTCATTTAGTTGATGAAGTTTCAAATGACCAACAACATACTGAATTATCCTTCTCTGATGGTGTGTTTTCTCATTCAGAATATTCTTCATCAGATATTGACACTAACAAATCTACTTTTTTATTTTTAAATAGAGTACATTCGTTTTTTGTTGAAAAGGTGTTGATTATTTTGGATATTGAAGTAACTAGTTCTTTTGATTAAGACTAGCTAACATTTAAATTCTGCTTATTAACCTTCTGTGGTTTCTTCAGAGGTTTTTTTTCAGTTCCTGATACTAGGGAATGGAATAGGCCGGGAATTTCTTTTATTCCTTCTTTAAGGTTTTTAATTGTATCCTTTGCCGGCAGTTAGTTTTCAGTTTTGAGGAAGATCCCCCAAGTTAATGGGACTATCTCTATTCTTGCTAACATACTACTATTCCTATAGCAGATAGTATTTATTTTTTTCCTTGGGAAACTTGTATCTTATTTAAGGAAAATTATTTATTTTCAGGTACTTTTTTTAGACCTGTAATTTATTTGGCTGATGTTGCAACTGCTTCAGCTTTCTGGTTGGATACTTTAGTGCAACAAGTATCGGATTATGATTATTTAGCATTGTTAAGTTGATCAACATGCTAATAATTTCATTTGTGTCGTCATTTTTTTAATATTTCCGCAAATGAGGTTTAATCTATGTCTTTAGCTATTTTAGCTAGAAGAACTTATGATTTCAATCTTGGAATGCTAATTTGATTTCTAAATTCCATATTTCTTTTTTTCCAAGGTAATCATTATTTGGTTCACAATTGGATTCAATTCTTCAACTGTTACTCTGGGCTGCAAGATTGAGTTCTAAGGCTAAATATTAAGCTTTTTTTCTTACTAAGGAACGGAATTCTAAATTCTTCCCAAAGTAACATGTTTATAATTGGAAGTTTTCTTCATTCAATTTAAGCCATTTTTAAAATCAAAGTCAGCTCCCCAAATTTGCATTTAGGTGCAGTTCTTATTCCAGCTTAGCTGGTAAGGGGCAGGTTAAGACTTTTTTAATAAATTTGTTTGGTTCAATTCGGTCCAAACTTCTTAGATTTGGATACAGAATAGGATTCAGAGTAAAACCGTCTGTGAGAAGTATTTTTTCTCTCTCTAACATATTCCAGCTATTCCAGTAAGGCTCACACTTTCCTGAAGTGTGTTTCAGTCCTATATGTATTGGGTACTTGTGAAGCGCGGCTGGTCATCCGTTGGGGCTCAAGGCGCTGCTCAGACCTGGAGTTTTCTGGGGTATTTATACCAGTTCCTTTTTAGGAACAGGATTTGGGGGTTTTATTCAAAACTATTCATTATTTCAAAGATAGAAAATCTTTTTGAATTGTCATATAAGTATACCATCTTTTAGAATGGAGTTTATAAGGTCTATTCTGCCTTTTTTGGTCAGTAATGGCATTATTTGTTCACAATAGATACAATAGATGCATATCTTCATTTTCTGTTTTCATTCAGATTATTTTCATTTTCTGAGATTCTCTTTTTTTGACAAGCATTACCAATTTGTTGCTTTTCCTTCTGGTCTAGCGACAGCTCTAAGAATCTTTTCATGGTTCTCAGTGTTTCCTTATTTGGATGGTCTCGTGGTACTGGCTCAGTCTTTTCGTTCTGCGGAATCTCATACCATTCAACGTTTGTTGTTTCTTCAAAACATGGTTAGAGGATCTTTTTATCAAAAACTCTTTGATTTCTCAGACAAGGGTCACCTTTTTTTTAGGTTTCCAGATAGATTGTGTCAATGTCTTTGTCTCTAGCAGACAAGTGACAATTTTATTGGGTTCCGTTAGTCGGAACCTTCAGTCTCTATTATTTCCTTCAGTTGCTATATGCATGGAAATTTTTGGTACTATGGCTGCAGCATTGGATTCGATTCCCTTTGCTCATTTTCATAAGAAACCTTTCCAGTTTTTTATTCTGAATTAATGGTGCAGGGATTCTAGGATATCACTTTTTATATCCTTGAATCTCAATGTTTAACTATCTTTGATTTGGTGGTTAGATCACCATAATATAATTCTACGGGTCTCTTTGGTTCATTCAACCTGGACCATGATCACTACAGATGCGAGTCTTTTAGGTTGGAAGGCTGTCTGGGGATGTGGTATACCTTTAACTCTAACCCCTCCTATGTGGTCTCCTCCCTATTTAAGGACTACCTGTTACATTCATTTACTGCCTGATTATTGAAGTCATACCTACTCTGTTGTAGCTATTCTTATTTCAGGTCTCCTATCACTTGTTTCCTGTGCAAAGTAACTTTCCAATATTTACTTTTGCTACCTTTTGAATCTCTTATGATCTTGTCGCAACTTTGTTATTACCGAGCCTGGATCATTGAACGGCCGGATCTACTTTTTTACCGCTACCCGGAAGTAAGCCGCATTCACACACGCTGCCTGTCCCAGACACGGATCTCCCAATGCGGTAACGGAACACTCACGGTCCTCAAGGTGGTAACGTACACGAACAAAACTAAAGCCTTTAAGCTTCTTACCTGCATGTTGTTGTCACCAATCTGAATTATTGGGCAAATCCTATTATCTGCAATATCCATTACAAACAAACAATGTGTGTCTGCGGAGTGACTGAACTTGTAAATATTTTAGGATGTGTGTGATTGCGTGAAGTAAAGGAGTTCATTTTTGTTACTATCATTACTGATTTAGACCGTGTCAGTATTTCAACTCCATCTGTGGCTTCCCTTTAGATATATATTGAACATATGATATGTATCTTATTAATATATCCTTATCTTTATTAACACTTAAGTTTGTAGTTAATACTAAAATTCATCATATATTAAATGTCTCATATTGTCTAATCCGGCTACATAGAAGTTGTTTTCTGATTAGTACAAAAAAGAGCAACAAGCTCTAATTTTAGGGCTAACCTTTATAACAATTGCACAAAATACTTGTTCTCTGAATTACAAAGCTCAAGTTACCACAGGGGATCTCTGTCAGCACAAGGGGTTTGGAAATCTCAGGAGGCGAGATTACCAATCGATATTTTGGAACTCCGTGCATTTTTCAGAGTTCTTCAGTTTTGGCTTCTTTTTGAAGAAAGAGACGTTTATTGTTTTTCAGACAGACAATGTCAATCATCAGGGTGGGACTCTCAGTCCTTAGGCTGTGAAAGAAGTATCTCGGATACTTGCTTGGACTAAATCCAGCTCCTGTCTAATTTCTGCAGTCCATTTCCCAGGTATAGACAATTGGGAAACTGATTATATCTGTCAATCAAGCTTTACATCCGGGATAATGGTCTTTACCTAGATGTGTTTTTTCAAATTGTTCAGAGGTGTGGGCTTCCAGAAACAGATCTGATGGCATCTCATCTAAACAAGGAACTTCCCAGGGGCCTATTCAGGTCCGGGGATCCTCTGGCGGAAGCAGTGTATGCATTGACATTCCTTGGAGTTATCAATCTGCCTATATTTTTTCGCCTCTGGTTCTTCTTTTTAGAGTGATTTTCAAAATCATCAGGGAGCAATCTTTTGTGTTGCTGGTGGCTGCAGCATGGCCACACAGGTTTTGGTATATGGTTCTTGTTCGGATGTCCAGTTGCCAATCTTGTTCACTTCCATTAAGGCCAGACCTTATATCTTAACATTCATTTTTTCCATTAGGAACTCAAATTATTAATTTGATGGTATGGAGTTTTAACGCTTAGTACTTAGTCATAGAAGTTCTTTGACTCAGTGATTAATACTATGTTGCAGGCTCGTAAATCTGTGTCTAGTAAGATTTATTATCGAGTTTGAAAGATTTACATCTCTTGATGCTCTTTTCATAAATTCTCTTGGCATTCTTTTAGAATTCCTAGGATTTTATAGTTTTCTTCAGGATGGTTTAGATAAGGGTTTTTGTCTGCAAGTTACTTGCAAGGACAAATCTCTGCTTTTTCTGTGCTGTTTTCATAGAAAAATTTGCTAATCTTTCTGTTATTCATTGTTTTGTTCAGGCTTTGGTTCGTATCAAGTCTGTCATTTAAGCCAATTTCTCCTCCTTGGAGTTTTAATTTGGTTCTGATGGCTTTAAAGGCTCTTCCGTTTGAGCATATGCTTTCTTTGGACATTTAAATTACTTTCATGGAAAGTATTGTTCCTTTAGACATCTCTTCAGCTAGAACAGTTTTTTGAATTATCTGCTCTTTCTTGTGAGTCTCCTTTTTCTGATTTTTCATCAGGATAAGGTGGTTTTGCTATCTTCTTTTCAATTTTTACCTAAAGTTGTGAATTTTTACAACATTAGTAGAGGAATTATTGTCCCTTCCTTGTGTCCTAATACTAAGAATTCTTTGGAGAGATTCTTACATTCTTTGGATGTGGTAAGAGTTTTGAAATTATGTTGAAGCTATTCAGATTTCAGAAAGACTTCTAGTCTATTTGTTATCTTTTCTGTTTTTAGGAAAGGTCAGAAGGCTTCTGTCATTTCTTTGGCTTCTTGGTTAAAGCTTTTTGATTCATCTTGCTTATTTGGAGTCGGGTTAATCCCCGCTTCAGAGGATTAAGGCTCATTCTACTAGGTCAGTTTCTACTTCCTGGACTTTTAAGAATGAAGCTTCTTTTGATCAGATTTGCAAAGCAACGACTTGGTCTTCTTTGCATACTTTTACTAAATTCTATCATTTTGATGTTTTCTCTTCTTCAGAAGCAGTTTTTGGTAGAATAGTACTTCAGGCAGCTGTTTCAGTTTGATTCTTCTGCTTATAATTTCATTTTTTTTCATTATAAAAATTGAAACTTTTGATTTGGGTAGTGGATTAATTTTTCAGCGGAATTGGCTGTCTCTATTTTATCCCTCCCTCTCTAGTGACTCTGCGTGGAAGTTCCACATCTTGCTATCCCATATGTCACTAGCTCATGGACTCTTGCTAATTACATGAAAGAAAACATAATTTATGTAAGAACTTACCTGATAAATTCATTTCTTTCATATTAGCAAGAGTCCATGAGGCCCACCCTTTTTGTGGTGGTTATGATTTTTTTGTATAAAGCACAATTATTCCAATTCCTTATTTTTGATGCTTTGGCTCCTTTCTTATCACCCCACTTCTTGGCTATTCGTTAAACTGAATTGTGGGTTTATAGGTATTTTAAGGTTTGGGAAACTTTGCCCCTCCTGGTAGGAATGTATATCCCATACGTCACTAGCTCATGGACTCTTGCTAATATGAAAGAAATGAATTTATCAGGTAAGTTCTTATATAAATTATGTTTTTCTCTTCCGGCACCATTTATACCCTGATATTTCTCCTACTGTTCCTTGTTCCCTTGGCAGAATGACTGACTGGGATATGAGGGAAGTAGGGGGGGAGTATTTAAGCCTTTGGCTGGGGTGTCTGCTTCCTCCTGGTGGCCAGGTTCAGTATGTCCCAACAGTAAGGAATGATGTCGTAGACTCTCCTCATACAGAAGGAAATGAAATTATCAGGTAAGCATAATTTGTTTTTTAGAGCACCAAGCTAATTACTGTGAGCCATTTCACACCCCTGAGATAAAGCTGTTTTAGTTAGTTCCCCAAATTGCATTTAAACACTCTAATTTAGACACCCACCACAAACCAAACTTTTTCAGCAATAGGGAAACAAAACAACCATAGAGAATGCAGTGTTTTTTGTTTTGGTTTTCCCAATGGGGCTGTTATTTTCTGCAGCAATACAACATTTTAGACACACACTTATTTAATTAAATAGAATGTTGAAAATATTTTTTCCCCCTTGCAATTTATGTAAAAAAAAAAAATGCTATTTAGAGTTTCACAAACTATTATCTATTTTTACATTCACTCATCCCATTTATTTGGATACTTTCACATTTTAAATAACTTGGACGAAACAAAGATCTCTGAGCCCTGGCATGATCAACATAACAAATAGTGACTATAATTGCTACCAGGTGATCGTTCTCCCTATGATGAACACTTAAAAATCTATAAGGAAAACAGAATTCCCTAATTTGAATGGTAAGACCCTTCTTCTTACAAATAAGGGGGATTATGATATAATTCTATGGTACATGGTTGTGGTAAGGGCCTCTTTAATCAAAACCTCCATCATAAGGTCAACGCTGATGGAATACTTTATTGTTAAAACAATCCCCAGGGAGCTGCACAAACCACTCTTTAGATAGAAGAGCAGATAGCTTATTTCTCAAAAAGGAGTCTCAAATCCCTGCATGTGTTGGGGGAAGGGTGAACGATGGGTTACCCCCCCCCCCATTTGTTTGTTCCCTTTGCTTACACAGTATAGCCAATTGTGCATGTGACCCCTTAAAAAGAGGGGCAGATACTCTTTCCAAAGGTCCGTTACTTGCCTTATTTCTCTTGTAAGGTGTATCCAGTCCACGGATCATCCATTACTTGTGGGATATTCTCCTTCCCAACAGGAAGTTGCAAGAGGACACCCACAGCAGAGCTGCTATATAGCTCCTCCCCTAACTGCCATATCCTGTCATTCTCTTGCAACTCTCAACAAAGATGGAGGTAGTAAGAGGAGAGTGGTAAAATATAGTTAGTTTTTTCTTCAATCAAAAGTTTGTTATTTTCAAATAGTACCGGAGTTGTACTATTTTATCTCAGGCAGTATTTAGAAGAAGAATCTGCCTGCGTTTTCTATGATCTTAGCAGCTTGTAACTAAGATCCACTGCTGTTCTCACATATGTCGGAGGAGTGAGGTAACTTCAGAGGGAGAATGGCGTGCAGTTTAAAGTTTTTCTAGGGACTAGAAAATGCTGTTGATACCGGATTAATGTAAGTTAAGCCTAAATACAGTGATTTAATAGCGACTTGTATCAGGGTTACTATCAGAGATATATACTCTTATAAAATTGCAATATAAAATGTTTGCTGGCATGTTTAATCGTTTTTATATATGCTTTGGTGAAAAAACTTTATTGGGGCCTAGTTTTTTCCACATGGCTGGCTTGATTTTTGCCTAGAACCAGTTTCCTGAGGCTTTCCACTGTTGTAGTATGAGTGGGAGGGGCCTATTTTAGCGCTTTTTTGCGCAGTTAAAATTACAGACAGAGACATTCAGCTTCCCTCAGCAGCCCCCTGCATGCTATAGGACATCTCTGAAGGGCTCTAAAGGCTTCAAAAGTCGTTTATTGAGGAAGGTAGGGCCACAGTAAAGCTGTGGCAGTTGTTGTGACTGTTTAAAAAACATTTATTTCGTTTTTTTTATCCGTTTTTTACATTAAGGGGTTAATCATCCATTTGCAAGTGGGTGCAATGCTCTGCTAACCTATTACATACACTGTAAAAATTTCGTTTGATTTACTGCCTTTTTTCACTGTTTTTCAAATTTTGACAAAATTTGTTTCTCTTAAAGGCACAGTACCGTTTTTTTTTTTTATATATGCTTGTTAACTTGATTTAAAGTGTTTTCCAAGCTTGCTAGTCTCATTGCTAGTCTGTACAAACATGTCTGACATAGAGGAAACTCCTTGTTCATTATGTTTAAAAGCCATGGTGGAACCCCATATGAGAATGTGTACTAAATGTATTGATTTCACTTTAAACAATAAAGATCAGCTTTTGTCTTTAAAAAATGTAACACCAGAGGATTCTGACGAGGGGGAAGTTATGCCGACTAACTCTCCCCACGTGTCAGACCCTTTGACTCCCGCTCAAGGGACTCACGCTCAAATGGCGCCAAGTACATCAAGGACGCCCATAGCGATTACTTTACAAGACATGGCGGCAGTCATGGATAATACACTGTCATCAGTATTAGCCAGGCTGCCTGAATTTAGAGGAAAGCGAGATAGCTCTGGTGTTAGGCGTAATACAGAGCATACGCTTTAAGGTCCATGTCTGATACTGCCTCACAATATGCAGAAGCTGAGGAAGGAGAGCTTTCAGTCTGTGGGTGATATCTCTGACTCAGGGAAACCTGATTCTGATATTTCTACTTTTAAATTTAAGCTTGAGAACCTCCGTGTACTGCTTAGGGAGGTTTTAGCTGCTCTGAATGACTGTGACACAATTGCAGTGCCAGAGAAATTGTGTAGACTGGATAAATACTTTGCAGTGCCGGTGTGTACTGAGGTTTTTCCAATACCTAAAAGGTTTACAGAAATTATTATTAAAGAGTGGGATAGACCCGGTGTGCCGTTGACCCCCCCCCCCCCCGCTCCTATTTTTAGAAAAATGTTTCCCATAGACGCCACCACACGGGACTTATGGCAGACGGTCCCTAAGGTGGAGGGAGCAGTTTCTACTTTAGCAAAGCGTACTACTATCCCTGTCGAGGACAGTTGTGCTTTTTCAGATCCTATGGATAAAAAATTAGAGGGTTACCTTAAGAAAATGTTTATTCAACAAGGTTTTATCCTGCAGCCCCTTGCATGCATTGCTCCTGTCACTGCTGCTGCGGCGTTCTGGTTTGAGTCTCTGGAAGAGGCTTTACAGGCAACGACTCCATTGGATGACATACTTAACAAGCTTAGAGCACTTAAGCTAGCTAATTCTTTTGTTTCTGATGCCATTGTTCATTTGACTAAACTAACGGCTAAGAATTCTGGATTTGCCATCCAGGCGAATTTGTTTCTCTTAAAGGCACAGTACCGTTTTTTTTATATATGCTTGTTAACTTGAATTAAAGTGTTTTCCAAGCTTGCTAGTCTCATTGCTAGTCTGTACAAACATGTCTGACATAGAGGAAACTCCTTGTTCATTATGTTTAAAAGCCATGGTGGAACCCCATATGAGAATGTGTACTAAATTTATTGATTTCACTTTAAACAATAAAGATCAGCTTTTGTCTTTAAAAAATTTAACACCAGAGGATTCTGACGAGGGGGAAGTTATGCCGACTAACTCTCCCCACATGTCAGACCCTTTGACTCCCGCTCAAGGGACTCACGCTCAAATGGCGCCAAGTACATCAAGGACGCCCATAGCGATTACTTTACAAGACATGGCGGCAGTCATGGATAATACACTGTCATCGGTATTAGCCAGGCTGCCTGAATTTAGAGGAAAGCGAGATAGCTCTGGTGTTAGGCGTAATACAGAGCATACAGACGCTTTAAGGTCCATGTCTGATACTGCCTCACAATATGCAGAAGCTGAGGAAGGAGAGCTTTCAGTCTGTAGGTGATATCTCTGACTCAGGGAAACCTGATTCTGATATTTCTACTTTTAAATTTAAGCTTGAGAACCTCCGTGTACTGCTTAGGGAGGTTTTAGCTGCTCTGAATGACTGTGACACAATTGCAGTGCCAGAGAAATTGTGTAGACTGGATAAATACTTTGCAGTGCCGGTGTGTACTGAGGTTTTTCCAATACCTAAAAGGTTTACAGAAATTATTATTAAAGAGTGGGATAGACCCGGTGTGCCGTTTCCCCCCCCCCCCCTCCTATTTTTAGAAAAATGTTTCCCATAGACGCCACCACACGGGACTTATGGCAGACGGTCCCTAAGGTGGAGGGAGCAGTTTCTACTTTAGCAAAGCGTACTACTATCCCTGTCGAGGACAGTTGTGCTTTTTCAGATCCTATGGATAAAAAATTAGAGGGTTACCTTAAGAAAATGTTTATTCAACAAGGTTTTATCCTGCAGCCCCTTGCATGCATTGCTCCTGTCACTGCTGCTGCGGCGTTCTGGTTTGAGTCTCTGGAAGAGGCTTTACAGGCAACGACTCCATTGGATGACATACTTAACAAGCTTAGAGCACTTAAGCTAGCTAATTCTTTTGTTTCTGATGCCATTGTTCATTTGACTAAACTAACGGCTAAGAATTCTGGATTTGCCATCCAGGCGTGCAGGGCGCTATGGCTTAATTCTTGGTCAGCTGACGTGACTTCAAAGTCTAAACTACTTAACATTCCCTTCAAGGGACAGACCCTATTCGGGCCTGGTTTGAAGGAAATTATTGCTGACATTACTGGAGGTAAAGGTCATGCCCTTCCTCAGGACAGGGCCAAATCAAGGGCCAAACAGTCTAATTTTCGTGCCTTTCGATACTTCAAGGCAAGTGCAGCATCAACTTCCTCTACTACAAAACAAGAGGGAACTTTTGCTCAGTCCAAGACGGCCTGGAAACCTAACCAGTCCTGGAACAAAGGCAAGCAGGCCAAAAAGCCTGCTGCTGCCTCTAAGACAGCATGAAGGAACGGCCCCCTATCCGGTAACAGATCTAGTAGGGGGCAGACTTTCTCTCTTCGCCCAGGCGTGGGCAAGAGATGTTCAGGATCCCTGGGCGTTGGAGATTATATCTCAGGGGTATCTTCTGGACTTCAAGGCTTTCCCTCCACAAGGGAGATTTCACCTTTCACGATTATCTGTGAACCAGATAAAGAAAGAGGCATTCTTACACTGTGTGCAAGACCTTCTAGTTGTGGGAGTGATCCATCCAGTTCCAAAGGAGGAACAGGGACAGGGATTTTACTCAAATCTGTTTGTGGTTCCCAAAAAAGAGGGAACCTTCAGACCAATCTTGGATCTAAAGATCTTAAACAAATTCCTCAGAGTTCCATCATTCAAAATGGAAACTATTCGGACCATCCTACCTATGATCCAGGAGGGTCAATATATGACTACCGTGGATTTAAAGGATGCTTACCTTCACATTCCGATACACAAAGATCATCATCGGTTCCTAAGGTTTGCCTTTCTGGACAGGCATTACCAGTTTGTGGCTCTTCCCTTCGGGTTAGCTACAGCCCCAAGAATTTTTACAAAGGTTCTGGGGTTGCTTCTGGCGGTCCTAAGGCCGCGGGGCATAGCAGTGGCCCCTTATCCAGACGACATTTTAATACAGGCATCAAACTTCCAAATTGCCAAGTCCCATACGGACATAGTTCTGGCATTTCTGAGGTCGCATGGGTGGAAAGTGAACGAGGAAAAGAGTTCTCTGTCCCCACTCACAAGAGTCTCCTTCCTAGGGACTCTGATAGATTCTGTAAAAATTAAAATTTACCTGACGGAGTCCAGGTTATCAAAACTTCTAAATTCTTGCCGTGTTCTCCATTCTATTCTGCGCCCTTCGGTGGCTCAGTGCATGGAAGTAATCGGCTTAATGGTAGCGGCGATGGACATAGTACCGTTTGCGCGCCTACATCTCAGACCGCTGCAACTATGCATGCTCAGTCAGTGGAATGGGGATTACACAGATTTGTCCCCTCTACTAAATCTGGATCAAAAGACCAGAGATTCTCTCCTCTGGTGGCTATCTCGGGTCCATCTGTCCAAAGGTATGACCTTTCGCAGGCCAGATTGGACAATTGTAACGACAGATGCCAGCCTTCTAGGTTGGGGTGCAGTCTGGAACTCCCTGAAGGCTAAGGGATCGTGGACTCAGGAGGAGAAACTCCTCCCAATAAATATTCTGGAATTGAGGGCAATATTCAATGCTTTTCAAGCTTGGACTCAGTTAATAACCCTGAGGTTCATCAAATTTCAGTCGGACAACATCACGACTGTGGCTTACATCAACCATCAAGGGGGAACAAGGAGTTCCCTAGCGATGTTAGAAGTCTCCAAAATAATTCGCTGGGCAGAGAGACACTCTTGCCACCTATCAGCGATCAATATCCCAGGTGTAGAGAACTGGGAGGCGGATTTTCTAAGTCGTCAGACTTTTCATCCGGGGGAGTGGGAACTCCATCCGGAGGTGTTTGCTCAATTGATTCATCGTTGGGGCAAACCAGAACTGGATCTCATGGCATCTCGCCAGAATGCCAAGCTTCCTTATTACAGATCCAGGTCCAGGGACCCGGAAGCGACGCTGATAGATGCTCTAGCAGCACCTTGGTCTTTCAACCTGGCTTACGTGTTTCCACCGTTTCCTCTGCTCCCTCGACTGATTGCCAAAATCAAGCAGGAGAGAGCATCAGTGATCTTGATAGCGCCTGCGTGGCCATGCAGGACCTGGTATGCAGGCCTAGTGGACATGTCATCCTTTCCACCTTGGACTCTGCCTTTGAGACGAGACCTTCTACTACAAGGTCCTTTCAATCATCCAAATCTAATTTCTCTGAGACTGACTGCCTGGAGATTGAACGCTTGATTTTATCAAAGCGTGGCTTCTCCGAGTCAGTCATTGATACCTTAAAACAGGCACGAAAGCCTGTCACCAGGAAAATCTACCATAAGATATGTCGTAAATATCTTTATTGGTGTGAATCCAAAAGTTACTCATGGAGTAAAGTTAGGATTCCCAGGATATTATCTTTTCTCCAAGAGGGTTTGGAAAAAGGATTATCAGCTAGTTCTTTGAAGGGACAGATTTCTGCTCTGTCTATTCTTTTGCACAAGCGTCTGGCGGATGTTCCAGACGTTCAGGCGTTTTGTCAGGCGTTGGTTAGAATCAAGCCTGTGTTTAAACCTGTTGCTCCCCCATGGAGCTTAAATTTGGTTCTTAAAGTCCTTCAAGGGGTTCTGTTTGAACCTCTTCATTCCATAGATATCAAACTTTTATCTTGGAAAGTTCTTTTTTTGATGGCTATTTCCTCGGCTCGTAGAGTCTCCGAGTTATCTGCTTTACAATGTGATTCTCCTTATCTGATCTTCCATACAGATAAGGTAGTTCTGCGTACAAAACCTGGGTTTTTGCCTAAGGTGGTATCTACTAAGAATATCAATCAAGAGATTGTTGTTCCATCATTGTGTCCTAATCCTTCTTCAAAGAAGGAACGTCTTTTACATAATCTGGACGTGGTTCGTGCTTTAACGTTTTACTTACAAGCTACTAAAGATTTTCGTCAAACATCTGCTTTGTTTGTGGTTTACTCTGGACAGAGGAGAGGTCAAAAGGCTTCGGCAACCTCTCTTTCCTTTTGGCTAAGAAGCATAATACGCTTAGCCTATGAGACTGCTGGACAGCAGCCTCCTGAAAGGATTACAGCTCATTCTACTAGAGCTGTGGCTTCCACTTGGGCCTTTAAAAATGAGGCTTCTGTTGAACAGATTTGCAAGGCGGCGACTTGGTCTTCGCTTCATACTTTTTCCAAATTCTACAAATTTGATACTTTTGCTTCTTCGGAGGCTATTTTTGGGAGAAAGGTTTTACAGGCAGTGGTACCTTCCGTTTAAGTACCTGCCTTGTCCCTCCCTTCATCCGTGTACTTTAGCTTTGGTATTGGTATCCCACAAGTAATGGATGATCCGTGGACTGGATACACCTTACAAGAGAAAACACAATTTATGCTTACCTGATAAATTTATTTCTCTTGTGGTGTATCCAGTCCACGGCCCGACCTGTCATTTTAAGGCAGGTCAAAATTTTAGATTAAACTACAGTCACCACTGCACCCTATGGTTTCTCCTTTCTCGGCTTGTTTCAGTCGAATGACTGAATATGGCAGTTAGGGGAGGAGCTATATAGCAGCTCTGCTGTGGGTGTCCTCTTGCAACTTCCTGTTGGGAAGGAGAATATCCCACAAGTAATGGATGATCCGTGGACTGGATACACCACAAGAGAAATAAATTGATCAGGTAAGCATAAATTGTGTTTTTTTATGCAGGGGGTGGGGCTAAGGATTCCATAAAGTCAACAAATAGACTGGAAAATGCAAATATAGGGTTAACCACTTGCTACCTAGAGATGCATGAGAGCCTTCATTTTAACAAAGGTAATCCCCTTTATCAAATTAGGGGTATTGTGTGTTATATGCTGTATTTAAAGGACTGGAGTTTTTCAGGTAGAATGTGTTTGCAAAACCTAATGTGATGGATTTAGGGCACACAGACAGAATGGTGCACTAACTCGGGGGAGCACCAACACCTATAAGGAAGATTTATGAAGACTTTACAGAAGCCCCTTCTCTGTTCCTTTGATTCTAATTAGCTGGTGTAATGTGACACATGAACAGGAAATATATAGAAATTTGGATGCCAGCTTGCAAATATAGGTACAAGACGTGCACATTATAAATGCAAACTTCTAGTAAATACTTTTGAAATTGTATATTTGACATGAAACTTAGGAAGAAATGTATACAAAAAAAACACTCTGGATACAGTGAGCAGCTCCTTGTGTATCAACGGCCCTCCCCAGGTGAACTATAGACTTGTCAGCCAATCATCTTGGTTGTAGATACTGTAACTGATTTAGATCTTTGTCGTTGTGCTTGCACTGCCTAGGATGGGCTTGACTACTGAAAGCAAATTCCTGCAGCTGAGGTAAGCACAGTGGACGAAGGTGCTGAGAGAGTAACATGGCTATTAGTATAAACATGCTCAGAGGCTGCCCTAGCATTAGGCTAAATAGGTGGCCGCCTAAGGTCTTGCATAAGCAGGGGCCCATCAGTCAATACGTTAGCAGACTTTTCACTAAATTCCTGTAAATATTGCCTGCATGCAGCATTTTGTTGTGAGTGGCAGAAGAGAGGAGCAGGGTGTTTGTGCAGCCTGTAGGACCTGATCCATTGCCATTTACGTCATTGCTCTGTTGAGCAGTGAGTCACAAAGCTGCAAAAAGATTGTCATGTGACCTGTAATATTTATCAAGAGATGTGTCTGCAGCTGCTGCTTATATGGTGCATAGCTGCTAAAGCAAATGTTAGGTTACATACAGAGAGAAATACATAAAATAAAATACATAAAAAATAGGGCACTAGAAATAGCTTAAGATACCACAGCAGATCGTCGTCAAAATTAAAACATAATTTATTAAAAAAAACACAAAATTTATGACCTAGTACATAAATCGATCTCTCCAAAAAAGAATCTAAGTTTGAATGACAAATCGGACGTTTACCATATAGCTTAAATACAGAGTATGTGGTTCAATAAAACCAACCTAAAAGCATATATATAAAAGAGCAGTGTAGGCTACTTTTTAAGAGACCACACATATAGATAAATGCATATAAAATAACTGTTAACACAGAATAAGGGACATCGAATAGTATCTCAGTTTAGAAGTCTTATGGTGTGCTCACCATCCATTTGGAAATATGAGAGCACTCTGTAAATTCACCAAGTATAGCCGGTCGGGGACGTTGCTTTTTGGTAATTAGAAGTCCGCTAAATGCTGCTGCGCTTCACACGTGTATTATGGCTAGCAGTGAATGGAGTTAATTAGGTAGTTTGTAGGGAGCTTGCAGGGTTAATTTTAGCTTTAGTGTAGAGATCAGCTTCCCACCTGACACATCACACCCCCTGATCCCTCCCAAACAGCTCCCTCCCCCACCCCCAAATTGTTCCCGCCATCTTAAGTACTGGCAGAAAGTCTGCCAGTACTAAAATAAAAGGTATCTTTGAATTGTTTTTATTTTTTTAGCCTATTTACATATGCTGCTGTGTAGGATCCCCCCTTAGCTCCCACCATCCCTGATTCCCCCCCAAAACAGCTCTCTAACCCTCCCCCTCTGCCTTATTGGGGGCCAGTACCCAGTTTGCAAAAAAATGTGTCTTGTTTTTTTTCTGTAGTGTGTTTCCCCCCCACACAGATCAACCCCCACCCCCTGACTGATCTTTTTTTTTAACATATATCCCCCCCATTTCCCACTTTTAATAATTTTTCTGTAGTGTAGTGGTTCCCACCCGCTCCCGCCCCCCTCCACATCACAAAGCCATCAAAGGCCGCCTCCCACACTGGCTCCCACCCACCAACGAACATAGCCATCGATGTCCGGTGCAGAGAGGGCCACAGAGTGGCTCTCTCTGCATCGGATGGCTAAAAAGTGTTATTGCAGGATGCCTTGATATTGAGGCATCACTGCAATAACCGGAAAGCAGCTGGAAGCGAGCAGGATCGCTTCCAGCTGCTTTCCAGACCGAGGACAATCTCCCATAAGTAAGTTTGCATAGCTAGGTGCAAACCCAGTGCCCATCGTCGTCCCTTCAATTTGTAGATAAAACTCATTGTTGATTAGTTCTGCCAAGATATGGCTTACCTCAAACTCTGGTTGCCCATATATTACCAGAGGTAGGAGGAGATATGCTTTTTCTGGAATGCTTATTGTGGATCACAGGTTTGAGAAGATAGAGATGAAAGACCAGATGGATCTTGAGTTTCTTAGGGAGGGCTCGACTATAGGCAGTAGAGCAGACTTGACTCATAATACTAAAAAGCATCCACATAGCGAGGGCCTAATTTTGTTGAAGGTTGCTTGAGACGTGTCGTGTGGAAATCCAAACCTTCTCTCCACAACGGTACTTGGTTGCTGCCTTACGTTTGTGATCAGCATAAAACTTGTACCTACTGGAAACTTTAGAAAGGAGTAGATGGTGGGGCGGAGCCTAACAGCACTCTAAGATGGACACGTCTGTGTAGAGCTCCGTAGTCAGAGCAAGCCTTGGGGCATACCACCTCCTCAGACATCAATATATCCAGGAATAATACTGGTCACAGAGGATGCACTAATCTGACAGGCACAGTGAATCTGCTGCCTGTGGGACAGGAAAGTGAGGAGCAAGAGATGCCATCTTTAAAAAAAAAAAAAAAAAAAAAAAAGAGACAATGCCACTACAAGGCTGCAGTATGTGCAGCATCGGAAAGGATCACAGAGGCCAAGCTATACAGAGGGGATAAGGAGTCAGGAGATGGGGATGCCACACCCGACAACACCGACACTGATACCGCCAGGAGCAGTAAGTAACTGCACTTCTACGGCCCGCCATAAGGCTTATAACAACGGCCATTAGACTTTATCACAGAAGGGACAAACATTATAGCTGCATAGCTGGAAAGGCCCATATAGTTAGAATTTGTATAGACTGTGTCTTGTGGTTATACATCAACATATATGAATGACTTTCCCTCATGGCTAATAGAATCACCTGAATGAACCTTAATCTGAGACCGGAAATCATAATAAAGGCTCATTACACACTATGCAATGAGTCAATTAAGAGACACCTAGAGAACAAAAGGATATCGTATCTCCCACTGGGCATGAATAATAACAGTTAGCAGAACTTTCCTCTAACTCTACTACTTTTGTGAAGTTTGGATAATTTGCATTCACTGTGTAACATAAAGCTGCAGAATACTGACACCTAGAGGCCTCTCAGCAGATATTACTATCGTTCACTCTGAATTTATGTGAACCAACTAATAATTAACATCAAGCTAACTGAGGTGGATATTATTACAGCTAAAGGGACACAAATATTAAACGCCACAATGTCTTCCAAGAAATTAGGCAAAGCAGACAAACCTGGGAGATCATCCTATATGAATCAATACTTTAAATCCACAAAAAGGAGATAAACAGATAGACCCCCATCCAGGAAGGTACAGATGAAGAAGACAATTCTGCACAACAACAAGACCATCCCTCTGATTCTTAACCTATCACCAAGGCAGACCTTAACTTGCTAGTCTTCAAACAAGACAAACTTTGGGAAAAAAATAGACAGTATGCAGAAATCAGTCTCTGCTAGCTTGGCAGATATCTAACAAGACATCACAGATTTGGGGAATAGAGTCGATGCCCTAGAGGAAACTAATGACACTCTAGAGGATGATGTAGAAACTACTATCAACCAAGTATCTCAACAGAATCAAACTTCTAGACGAAATAGAAGATATGGAGAACAGAAGCAGGAGATGCAATATAAGAATAAAAGGAATCCTAGAGGAGGTTAACTCAGAAGAACTACCTTCTTATCTGCAGCAATTATTTACTATGCTGGCAGGAGTGTCACCTGAATCCAAAATAGACTTGGAAAGAGCACAAAGGGCATTAAAACCCAAACCCAAACCTAAATCTAATGTCCCTCCTAGGGATGTGATAGTCACCTTCCTGAGGTTTCCAGAGAAAGATAAAGTGTTCAGAGCAGCGAAGAAACATCCCACACTCAAATTCCAAGGAAACGTTCTACAACTATTTCAAGATTTAAGCATCAGAACACTACAAAGGAGAAATGCATTGCGCCCCTTAACATCTTTACTAAGGAAACAACAAATGCCATACAGATGGGGACATCCATTTGCTTTGATTATAAACAAAGACCATGTCACCTATATGATTAACCCCTTGAGTGCTAATGACGGCTCAGAGCCGTCATTAGAACTCAACTACCTTTTTGGCAATCTGGGTGCCCCCATCCGCTCCTACCCCGGCGATCGGGTCTGCATATTGACAGGCATCGCTGGGGCTTCCTGTTACATGTGGTGATGTCACGTGCAATGACATGATAACGTCACTGTGCAACTTTATTTAAAATTGTCAATACAAAGTATAGGGAAAGGGGTCATGCTTCTTAGAAACCTGTATCTCAGGGATCTAAGCAGCTACAGACCCCCAAGACCCATCATTGGAAAGGTAATCGTCTAACCTTTCCAATGGTAAAAATAAAAAAGTTTAAAAAAAAAACCTGTTTTTTGAAAACCGTAAAAAACAGAAAAAAAGAAAATGTATGCTTACGTGATAAATGTCCATGGATCATCTTAATTACTAATGGGATATTCACCTCCTGGTCAGCAGGAGGAGGCAAAGAGCACCACAGCAGAGCTGTTAAATAGCTCCTCCCTTCCCTCCCACTCCAGTCATTCGACCAAAGTTAGGAAGAGAAAGGAAAAGCCAAGGTGCAGAGGTGTCTGAAGTTTACAATAACCCAAAACCTGTCTATAAGAACAGGGCGGGCCGTGGACTCATCGTGTCAAAAAATAAATAAATTTATCAGGTAAGCATAAATTTTCTTTTCTTTTTTAAGACATGATGAGCCCAAGGATAATCTTAATTACTGATGGGATTCAATACCCAAGCTAGAGTACACAGATGATACGGGAGGGACAAGACACGGAACCTAAACTGAAGGCACCACTGCTTGAAGAACCTTTCTCCCAAAAGCGGCCTCAGCCGAGGCAAAAGTGTAAAATTTGTAGAACTTTGAAAAAATGTGAAGAGAGGACCAAGTTGCAGCCTTGCAAATCTGTTCTACAGAAGCTTCATTTTTGAACGCCCATGAGGAAGCAACAGCCCTCGTGGAATGAGCCATAACTCTCCCGGGAGGCTGCTGTCCAGCAGTCTCATATGAAAAATGCATGATACTCTTCAGGCAAAAAGAAAGAGAAGTAGCCGTAGCTCTCTGTCCCTTTGTGTTTTCCTTTGTGCAGAAGTCTTTCCTTCTGAGAAGAAGGATTAGGACACAGGAAAAGAACAACAATCACCTGATTAATGTTCCGATCAGAAACAACCTTAGGAAGAAATCCTAATTTAGTAAGTAAAACTACCTTATCTCAATGGAAAATAAGATAAGGAGACCATACTGTAATGCTGAGAGCTCTGACACTGTCCGAGCAGAAGAAATAGCAACAAGAAATAAAAACCTTCCAAGATAACAACTTAATATCTAAGGAACGCATAGGCTCAAACAGAGCCCCTTCAAGAACTCTGAGAACTAAATTCAAACTCCATGGAGGAGCAACTGGTTTGAATACAGGCCTGATCCTGACCAAGGCCTGACAAAATGATTGTACATCTGGGACATCTGTCAGACGTTTGTGTAACAAAATAGATAAAGACAGAGATTTGACTCTTTAGGGAACTTGACGATAAACCTTTCTCCAAACCCTCTTGGAGAAAAGACAACATTCTAGGATCCTAACTCTACTCCATGAGTAGCTCATGGATTCACACCAAGAGAGATATATACACGCCATATCTAATGATACATTTTTCTGGTGACAGGCTTACGAGCCTGAATCATGGTCTCAATGACCGAGTCAGAAAAACCCCGCTTAGATAATATTAAGTGTTCAATCTCCAAGCAGTCAGTTTCAGAAAAAACAGATTTGGGTGAAGGAGGGGCCCTTGAATTAAAAGATCCTTCCGGGGGGGGCGGAGCAAACAGCCGTTGGAGCCAGACGCATATCTTTTAGGCTCCTTATTTAGGGCCAAACTACATGTATATTTGTGGCAAAAAACTACGTTTTCTCAGCATATCAATGACTAATTCCTGCTTTAAGGGCATTCTATGAAGAACAACTAGCTTATTTTATTGGAGCATTGAAGTGAGGAGGTTTATACATCCTAGATCGTTGGAAACATGGCCCTACTTCCACTACAGCCGACTCCAGCTGAATCTGAAACTTTATAACTGCCGACCATGGACGAGATTCAGATGCTCCTCTCGAAGTTTGCGGTGCAGATGCAAAATAATTTTCTCGAGCTAGCGTCCATAATTAGAGCGCCACGAGTAGTGGGAGAAGATACAGAAATCAAGATGGCGGAGAGCAGAGCCGAGTCCCTGCTGGCGCCGACTACGCAAGCCGAGCTCCTCATGGGAAGCAAAAAGGAGAATCATCGGATACCACTTGGAAGAGGTGTTAGGGTATTAAAGGCTGCGTTACCTAAGAGGAGACCCAGTAGCGCACACACTACAAGTAATGACAATTTGTCCATACAGCAACATGGCTCTAGCATGAAACTCTCCCTCTCAGACATTCACATCATAGAGGCCGTTCTTCTGAACCCCGATGATGTATATGAAGGTGTTACTGCCAACGAATGCCTGCTGCTGATCACAGAGGGAGTTCGAGATTCCCTGAAGGGCAGTTTATATCTGCACTACCTGGCTGGTCCTGGTGGTCTTGGGTTACAGCTATCTAGTGGGATCTACGCACCAAGCGGACCAGCACTACAGACTGAGTGTAATCATCCCCTAAGTCACCGTACAAGGGCTGGAGTAGGGTGATGTGGACGCTATGATATTGAAGCCATAGACTTCTGCTCCCACATAAGGCTTCCTTATATCTGTGTCTTCTGGACATTCCTATGGATATTTCTGTGAGAATTTTACAGTTGGCTGCATTTAGTTGTCAAGTTGGAAGGAGGAGACACAACGCTTCTTATGTTTATTTTCCCTAAGGCAGATGAAAATTTTATACATGTCTTTTGTAGAGCTTTTAGTTATTTCCCAGCCCCACAGGCCACCGTTAATGATAACATGATTACATTGTTGGATTTGGTGGTTTATAGGCACCGGTGGTGTTTATTTAATTATTGTGGGGACAGTTTCCCTTCATCATTTAGAACTGAACTTGTTTAGACCATGCAACTGTTTATCTTACCACAGCTTTAATAGCATTTTTTATTTATGCTAATTGGTGTATTAGTATGTTTTAGCTCTATAATCTTCATACATTGCTATACAAGGTCAGTACTTCACTTCCTATGTGTTATGGCTAGGGCTCTAGCTTATCCTTATGTTCTCATAGTCATGTATGAATGAGAGCGGTGGTCCAGCTATCAAATCTGTTAGGCACCATATGCTTCTATCCTCCTGCAATATAGCCTTTATAGTTAGTTTTTCTAGATCCTAGTAAATTTTTCTATATAAGATTTTCTTATATATTCACAGTTAAAGGAGCTTGTCTTGTATACACACTCTGCACCAGCTAGCATAAGCCTTTAGTATCTCACAGTTCATCTCTATGTAAATCATACTGGATCTGAATTATTGTTTCAATTATTTACTCAAAATAGCCCCTTGTGCGCACTTGGTGTATGCATGAAATAATTTTCCTGTCTACGTGCAATTTGTTATGAGGTATAGTCTTGTAATTTCATCCTGTATAGAACCCCACTACTAACACTAATACTAATATCTAGAGTACCTTTCTCTAGATTTATGCTATCATTATACACCTAGGGATTAAATAACATTATTATTTCTTAATAGCTCAATTGCACAAACCATAGAAATGACGACCCTAGGGTCTGATGATTTATTGAGACAACCAGATTCAGCTAGTCCATGTAATAATAGACTATATCCTTCTGATAACAATTAGACTATAACCTCATTGATCTTGGGTGACTCCGAATGTTTTTATTATTTACTATGAAATGCTAAGCTATTCTACCCCAGTTTTTGTTTATATTTGTTTGTAATTGTTCTTACTACTGTGAATATTGATGTATAATTCTCCCTTGCTTTGACATCCCTGTGGTGGTTGCAGCAGCGCGGTCTCTTAACCATGATTTAATACTGATTGCTCCCTCCTAACAACACTCTAGCGGGCATATCTCCTGTGCTAACTTCACATACTTTTGTTTCTAGATTGCTGCACACAAGCATTTAATCCGTGCTCAGTATAACGGGTACTTCTTTCCATTACATTGGTGTGTCTGTATATACTATACACTAAATCTTAGCCTACAACTACAGTGCTGTATGTATTGATACGGATGTAATATACTTTTGTGTCTACTAGTGATGGGAAGCATCTACTATAATGAGGCTCAATAATATGTTTTCTACAACAAAACTATAATCTTATCTTATAAGTGCCAGGCTAATCAAAATGCTTCTATACCCAATATGTCCAAGTACATATAGGTAGACTCCACTATGGTATTATTAGTATATGCCTAAGGCTACTAGATACGTCAGAATTAACTAGTCATACCTGCCTGAACTACATAAGTGGTAATAATCCTGATCTGTTTATAGCCCTTTCCTTCCTAGTTATTAGTCAGGCCTGTGCATATTGTCTACTGTTAATAATTGTGCTATTTTAATTGTTTTTTCTGAGTTCTATGTTATAATATACAGTGGAACCATATGTCCATTATATATGGATACTTACATATTCCTTAAACCCCTGTATATTCCTAGCTCCTTGCGAAAGTAACTAATGTTTTTTTCCTAATTACCTTACTAATCCAATATAGATATAAGTAACAAAGGTACTTAGACTCCTTATAATACTACATATGTGCCTGATATGGTCCTGCTGTTGGCAGCTGTAACAGTTGGTCTAATTATCTTAATTTAATGAATGGGCAGTTTGAAATATATGTATATATGTATTTCTGTGCCTATATATGGAGTCATCACTTTCTACCTTCTATGTATACATTTACTGTACAGAAATGTGTGTGGCAAACAAGTAGATGTTAACAGAAAAAACAAATATGCTCAACACAATGTGCTAAAAAACAATACTCTCCTTGTTAAATGAAGTGACCGCTGCCCTTCCTCAGTCTCTCCCCAAGGACTGTATAAGCAATAGACAAAAAACGAAATGGATGGCGCTGGTCTTGTAGAATAGTTAGTTTCTAATGATAAATAGAAATGGACTTGATGTGCAAGTTAAATCTGTTGCAATAATGTGCAATATACTCACTCCTTAAGTAATGTGAGTCCTGCTTCTATGGTATATCCCTTTGCGGTGTGTCCCTCTCCAAAGGAAACAACAAGGTGGTTTTCAACAGGGCTGGAAAAGGATTAGAACCTCATCAGCAGTAAAGTAATAACTTTAAGTTGAAAAAACAAGTAGTAACTTACTTATCCAGAAAAGCAAGTCCGGCTCGTCACAGAAAAAAGTGCTTTCAAATGTAAGAGATAAAAAGTGGTTTATTGTAGCTCTACGCGTTTCAACGCTCAAGCGTCTTTTTCAAGAGCAATAAAAGACAATAAAAACAAGTAACAGTTTGTAACAAACTGTTACTTGTTTTTATTGTCTTTTATTGCTCTTGAAAAAGACGCTTGAGCGTTGAAACGCGTAGAGCTACAATAAACCACTTTTTATCTCTTACATTTGAAAGCACTTTTTTCTGTGACGAGCCGGACTTGCTTTTCTGGATAAGTAAGTTACTACTTGTTTTTTCAACTTAAAGTTATTACTTTACTGCTGATGAGGTTCTAATCCTTTTCCAGCCCTGTTGAAAACCACCTTGTTGTTTCCTTTGGAGAGGGACACACCGCAAAGGGATATACCATAGAAGCAGGACTCACATTACTTAAGGAGTGAGTATATTGCACATTATTGCAACAGATTTAACTTGCACATCAAGTCCATTTCTATTTATCATTAGAAACTAACTATTCTACAAGACCAGCGCCATCCATTTCGTTTTATGTATACATTTACAACTTCAATTATAAGCCCCAGTGATAGCAGTTTATAGTGATATAAATCCTCAAGATTCCTTCGGAATTACAGCTAATTCGTTTCTAATTTCCATACTTAGTTTAATATTGGATAGTGTTAACAGCGATATAACTCAGCTGCTATACCCTATATAGAGCATTATTGAATAGATGCTATCACACCGGTATATCCAGGGCTCTTTTGATATCACATACGTACTAGAAACACCTTATTTCGTTCATTTTTATAATTGACCAAGCTAGATACCACCTTATTAGGCATATAAACAGCAGGTCCTCCCTTTGAAGTCTACCTTTGTAACTACATAACGTGACCTTCTCTAACTCCCCCCGCTTTACTATTCTGGTATCCTACATGGCTCCACTCCCCATTCCCTCCCCCTTTCCACTTTGAGCGGCTCTTGCCCGCTGAACTTCCTTTCCCCCTTCCCCGCTAATTTGGTCCAAAAGCGACTAAAACAAAAACTAATCCACATATGTCCCAATTTCACTAGAATAAATAACTTTATAAATGTTCATTATGGCAATGTGGAAATCATATTTTTCCATATATATATAATATAAAAATGAGGTTCTACTATCCTTTATTGACATCCTAGTTAAGCATGTCTTGCAATACTACTTATATTCACTAGATACTTATTGTAAATCTCTTTATCCACAAGTATGAACCTTAGACATAGCTGTATAATTCATTGTTATTGTATTTATGTTCTTCCAGAGACACACATAATTTATGCCCAGACTTGTTACATCACTACTTCTTTGCTATGTATATGGGTAAATGATATACGTCTCAATGTTTTCTTCTCATTGTAATTGGATGAATACTTTATGTAATTTTTCTCATAACCTCAATAAAAATGTTTTAAAAAAAAAGATCCTTCCTCAACTGAAGTCTCCAAGGTGTCAGAGATGACATGTCCACCAGATCTGCATACCAAATCCTGCGAGGTGAAGCCGGTGCTATGAGGATCACCGATGCCCTCTCATGCTTGATTCGAGCAAAGATCCAAGGAAGAAAAGCAAACAGAGGAAAAAAGCTGGAGAACACTTCCGAATGGAGTTCCCACTCCTCCGGATGAGAGGTCTGCCTGCTCAGGAAATCCGCTTCCCAGTTGTCCACCCCTGGGATGTGGATCACCGACCGGCAGCAAGAATGGGTCTCCGCCCACTGAATTATTTTGAATACCTCTGTCATCACTAAGGAACTCATCGTTCCTCCCTGATGATTGATGTAAGTCACTGACGTTATTTTGTTCAACTGGAAACTGATAAACTGGACCAATGTTAACTGAGGCCAGGCCAGTAGAACATTGTAGATCGCTCTCAGCTCCAGAATGTTTATGGGAAGAACAGACTCTGGCTGAATCCAAACCCCCTGAGCCCTCTGGGAGCCCCAGACTGCTCCCCACCCTAGAAGGCTGGCGTCTGTTGTCACAATCACCCAAGATGGTCCGGCAGAAGCAGGTTCCCTGGGAGAGATGATCCAGAGACAACCACCATTGAAGAGAATCCCTTGTCTCCTGCTCCAGTAGAATACGAGTAGACAAATCTGTATAATCTCCTATCCATTGTCTGAGCATGCTTAACTGCAGAGGTCTGAGATGGAACTGAGCAAACGGGATGATGTCCATTGCCGCCACCATCAACCTGATTACCTCCATGCACTGAGCCACTGAATGACTAGACAAGTATCGATAATCTCTGATTTCCTGACATTCTGTCAGAAAAATCTACATTGATATAGAATCTATTATGGTTCCCAAGAAAGTTGCCGTTGTGCTCGGGACAAAGGAACTCTTTTCCAAATTTACCTTCCACCCATGATCACGAGAAGGATAACACCATGTGAAAACTCTGAGAGCTGTGGCAAGACCGAAAGGAAGAGCCACGAACTGGAAGCGTTTGTCCAGAAAGGCAAACCTTAGAACTTGAGACGATTCTTGTGAATGGCACATGAAGGTACGCATCCTTTAAATCCACTGTTGTCATAAATGGACCCTCTTGGATCAAGGAAAGAATGGAATGAATAGTTTCCATCTTGAAAAAAACGGTACACTAAGAAATTTGTTTAGACTGTTGAGATCTAAAAGTGGTCTGAAGATTCCCTCCCTTTTTGAGAACCACAAACAGATTGGGATAAAAAAACCAGACCCTGTACCTGTATTGGAACTGGAACAATCACTCCCAGGTCTGAGAGGTCTCCTACGCAGTGTAAGAACGCCTCTCCTCCTGTCTGATCTGCAGATAATCCTGAAAGCAGAAACCTGCCTCTGGGAGGAAAACTTTTGATCCCGAACCCAAGCAAAGACAGACTGCCCCCTACAAGATCCGATCTCGGATCGGGGGCATGTCCTTCATGCTGTCTTTGATTCAACAGCAGGCTATTTGGATTTTTTTTTTTTTTTTTTATTCTTTAAATTTCACAAGAGATTATTTCCGTCAAGACAGGTCCCCAACAAGGACTACCCCTTGTAAGGAATCACTAAAAGCTTAGACTTAGAGCATACATCCGTAGAAAAAAGGCTCTAACCATAAGGCTCTGTGAGCTGGAACAGAGAAACCTGAAACTTATGCTCCCAGTTTGATAACTTGAAGGGAAGAATTTGAAATAAAGGAATTAGCCAATTTGAAAGCTTTAATCCTATCCTGGATTTTATCCAGGGGAGTTTCTGACTTAGTAGCATCAGACAACACAGCAAACCAATATCCCGTCACACTAGTGATGGTAGCAAAGTACACAGCTGGTTGCCATTGTAAGCCCTGGTGTACATCCCTTTTCTAATTTTTGTCCATAGAACCTTTAAAAAATCCAACTATCCTCTAAGGGTATAGTAGTTCTCTTAGTTAAGATGGAAACTACTCCTTCCACCCTAGGGAATGTTTGCCCAGCCTACTTAGCTGAGTCGGCTATGGGAAACATCTTTTTAAATATAGGGAGTCGCCCAGGGTAGCTAAAACCTCCTAAAGTAACAAATGGAGGTGTTCAAGCTAAAAAACTGAAAGAAAAACAACCTCAGGATCAAATAAACATATTATTCATCTGAGTCTGAGAATTCTCTCTCAGATAATCCCGAAGTATCTTCCTCTTTCAGGTAACAGGGAAGAACCATTCGGAATAGCAACTACTGAATCAACCACCCTAAATGATTGAAAATAATTCCTCTAGTAATGTTTTCTACCATGTGGGAAAAACATATAATGTATGAAATGCAGAGTAACTCCGGGTGGAGTGTGAGAGGAAGCGCAAGGCACTGCATGTGGGCCATACAATTTTGTGGGACACTATAGGAGAAATTTGTGGCATAGATTGACCATTGTCAACAGACTCCTAAACAGCAAATGCCTTAGAAGGAGTAGGTTCAGAAAAAGAGTGAAATTTTTTTATAAATAAAAATTGACACATAAAATAACATTAACATTATTATTTCTTAATAGCTCAATGGCACAAACCATAGAAATGACGACCCTAGGGTCTGATGATGTTTTATTGAGACAACCAGATTCAGCTAGTCCATGTAATAATAGACTATATCCTTCTGATAACAATTAGACTATAACCTCATTGATCTTGGGTGACTCCGAATGTTTTTATTATTTACTATGTTTGAAATGCTAAGCTATTCTACCCCAGTTTTTGTTTATATTTGTTTGTAATTGTTCTTACTACTGTGAATATTGATGTATAATTCTCCCTTGCTTTGACATCCCTGTGGTGGTTGCAGCAGCGCGGTCTCTTAACCATGATTTAATACTGATTGCTCCCTCCTAACACTCTAGCGGGCATATCTCCCGCGCTAACTTCACATACTTTTGTTTCTAGATTGCTGTACACAAGCATTTAATCCGAGCTCAGTATATCGGGTACTTTTTTCCATTACATTGGTGTGTCTGTATATACTATACACTAAATCTTAGCCTACAACTACAGTGCTGTATGTATTGATACGGATGTAATAACAAAATTTATGCTTACCTGATAAATGTATTTCTCTTGTGGTGTATCCAGTCCACAGATTCATCCATTACTTGTGAGATATTCTCCTTCCCAACAGGAAGCTGCAAGAGGATCACCCACAGCCGAGCTGTCTATATAGCTCCTCCCCTAACTGCCACCACCAGTCATTCGACCGAATACAAGCAAGAGAAAGGAGAAACTATAGGGTGCAGTGGTGACTGTAGTTTAAAAAACAAATAACACCTGCCTTAAAATGACAGGGCGGGCTGTGGACTAGATACACCACAAGAGAAACAAATTTATCAGGTAAGCATGAATTTTGTTTTCTCTTGTAAGGTGTATCCAGTCCACGGATTCATCCATTACTTGTGGGATACAAATACCAAAGCTATAGGACACGGATGAAGGGAGGGACAAGGCAGGCGCTTAATGGAGGGCACCACTGCCTGTAAGACCTTTCTCCCAAAAACAGCCTCCGAAGACCAAGTCGCCGCCTTACAAATCTGTTCAACAGAAGCCTCATTTTTTAAAAGCCCATGTGGAAGCTACTGCTCTAGTGGAATGAGCTGTAATTCTCTCAGGAGGCTGCTGGCCAGCAGTCTTGTAAGCAAAGCGGATTATGCTTCTTAACCAAAAAGAAAGAGAAGTTGCCGAAGCCTTTTGGCCTCTCCTCTGTCCAGAGTAAACCACAAACAAAGCAGATGTTTGACGAAAATCTTTAGTGGCTTGTAAATAGAATTTTAAAGCACGGACCACATCAAGATTGTGTAATAGACGTTCCTTCTTTGAAGAAGGATTAGGACATAGTGAAGGAACAAAAATCTCCTGATTGATATTCTTATTAGATACCACCTTAGTAAGAAACCCAGGTTTGGTGCGCAACACTACCTTATCAGCATGGAAAATGAGATAAGGAGAATCACATTGTAAAGCCGATAACTCCGAAACTCATCGAGCCAAGGAGATAGCTACCAAAAACAGAACTTTCCAAGACAACAGCTTGATATCTATGGAATGCAAAGGTTCAAACGGAACCCCTTGAAGAACTTTAATAACTAAATTTAGACTCCATGGCGGAGCAACAAGTTTAAACACAGGCTTGATTCTAACTAAAGCCTGACAAAACGCCTGAAGGTCTGGAGTATTAGCCAGACGCTTGTGCAAAAGAATAGACAGAGCAGAAATCTGTCCCTTTAAGGAACTAGCCGACAATCCCTTCTCCAATCCTTCTTGGAGAAAAGATAATATTCTAGGAAACCTGACCTTACTCCATGAGTAACCTTTGGATTCACACCAATGAAGATATTTACACCATATCTTATGATATATTTTCCTGGTAACCGGCTTCCGAGCCTGAATTAAGGTATCAATGACCGATTCAGAGAAACCACTCTTTGATAAAATCAAGCGTTCAATCTCCAAGCAGTCAGACGCAGAGAAATTAGGTTTGGATGGTTGAAAGGACCCTGAAGTAGAAGGTCCTGCCCCAGCGGCAGGGTCCATGGTGGACAGGATGACATGTCCACCAGGTCTGCATACCAAGTCCTGCGTGGGCACGCAGGTGCTATCAAAATCACCGAAGCTCTCTCCTGCTTGATCTTGGCAATCAGACGAGGGAGCAGAGGAAACGGTGGAAACACATAAGCCAGGTTGAAGGACCAAGGCGCTGCTAGAGCATCTATCGGTGTTGCCTTAGGGTCCCTGGACTTGGTCCCGTAACAAGGAAGCTTGGTGTTCTGGCGAGACGCCATGAGATCCATTTCTGGTTTGCCCCAAAGTTGAATCAACTGTGCAAATACCTCCGGATGGAGTTCCCACTCTCCCGGATGAAAAGTCTGCCGACTTAGAAAATCCGCCTCCCAGTTCTCGACTGCTGGGATATGGATAGCAGATAGATGGCAAGAGTGAACCTCTGCCCATAGAATTATCTTTGAAACCTCCAACATTGCTAGGGAACTCCTTGTTCCCCCCTGATGGTTGATGTAGGCTACTGTCGTGATATTGTCCGACTGAAATCTGATGAACCTGACCCCAGCTAGCTGAGGCCACGCCTGAAGAGCATTGAAAATCGCTCTTAGTTCCAGAATGTTTATCGGAAGGAGTGCCTCCTCCTGAGTCCACGAGCCCTGAGCCTTCAGGGAGTTCCAGACTGCACCCCAGCCCAGAAGGCTGGCATCTGTCGTTACTATAGTCCAATCTGGCCTGCGGAAGCTCATCCCCTTGGACAGATGGACCTGCGATAGCCACCAGAGAAGAGAATCCCTGTTTTCTTGATCCAGATTTAGTAGAGGGGACAAATCTGTGTAATCCCCATTCCACTGACTGAGCATGCAAAGTTGCAGCGGTCTGAGATGTAGGCGGGCAAACGGTACTATGTCCATTGCCGCTACCATTAAACCGATTACTTCCATACACTGAGCCACTGAAGGACGAGAAGTGGAATAAAGAACACGGGAAGAGTCTAGAAGTTTTGACCATCTGGCCTTCGTTAGGTAAATCTTCATTTCTACCGAATCTATCAGAGTCCCTAGGAATGAAACTCTTGTTAGAGGGGATAGAGAACTCTTTTCTTCGTTCACCTTCCACCCATGGGACCTCAGAAATGCCAGAACAATGTCCGTATGGGACCTGGCGATTTGAAAAGTCGACGCCTGTATCAGAATGTCATCTAAGTAAGGGGCTACTGCTATACCCCGCGGCCTTAGGACCGCTAGGAGGGACCCTAGAACCTTCGTAAAGATTCTTGGGGCCGTGGCCAACCCGAAGGGAAGAGCCACAAACTGGTAGTGCCTGTCTAGAAAGGCAAACCTGAGAAAACGATGATGATCTTTTTGTATCGGGATGTGAAGATAAGCATCCTTTAAGTCTACGGTAGTCATATATTGATCCTCCTGGATCATAGGAAGGATGGTTCGAATAGTCTCCATCTTGAGAAATTTGTTTAAGATCTTGAGATCTAAGATTGGTCTGAATGTTCCCTCTTTCTTGGGAACTACAAACAGATTTGAATAGAAGCCCTGCCCCTGTTCCTCCTGCGGAACTGGGTGGATCACTCCAATAATTAGGAGGTCTTGAACACAATGTAAGAATGCCTCTCTCTTTATCTGGTTTGCAAATGTGAGAGATGAAATCTCCCTTTTGGGGGAGAGGTTTTGAATTCCAGAAGATAACCCTTGGACACAATTTCCAATGCCCAGGGATCCTGGACATCTCTTGCCCAAGCCTGGGCGAAGAGAGAGAGTCTGCCCCCTACTAGATCCGTTTCCGGATCGGGGGCTGCTCCTTCATGCTGTCTTAGAGGTAGCAGCAGGCTTTTTGGCCTGTTTTCCCTTGTTCCAAGCCTGGTTAGGTCTCCAGACCGGTTTAGACTGGGCAAAAGTTCCCTCTTGTTTTGTGTTAGTCTAGATTTCGGCCCTTTCGAAACTTCAAGAGTGGCGCAGCTTCAACTTCCTCTGTTTGGTCCTTAATTTGTTGGACCTGTCTTGAGGAAGGGCGTGACCTTTTCCTCCAGTGATGTCAGAAATTATCTCCTTCAGTCCAGGCCCGAATAGGGTCTGTCCTTTGAAGGGAATGTTGAGAAGATTAGACTTTGAAGTCACGTCAGCTGACCAGGATTTAAGCCATAGCGCCCTACGCGCCTGAATAGCAAAACCTGAATTTTTAGCCGTTAGCTTGGTTAAATGAACAACAGGGTTTCAACCTGTAGAGCCTCCTCTAGAGACTCAAACCAGAAAGCTGCAGCAGCAGTGACTGGGGCAATGCATGCAAGAGGCTGGAGAATAAAACCTTGTTGAATAAAATTTCTCTTAAGGTAACCCTCTAATTTTTTGTCCATTGGATCTAGAAAAGCACAACTGTCCTTGACAGGGATAGTGGTATGCTTAGATAGAGTAGAAACTGCTCCCTCCACATTAGGGACCGTCTGCCACAAGTCCCGTGTAGCGGCGTCTATAGGAAACATCTTTTTAAAAACAGGAGGGGGAGAGAACGGTACACCTGGTCTATCCCATTCCTTAGTAATAATTTCAGAAAACCTCTTAGGGATTGGAAAAGCATCAGTGTAAGTAGGTACTGCATAGTATTTATCCAATCTAATAATTTCTCTGGGACTACAATAGCGTCACAGTCGTCCAGAGTTGCTAAGACCTCCCTGAGCAATATGCGGAGGTGTTCAAGCTTAAATTTAAATGTAGACATATCAGAATCAGGTTGAAGTATCTTCCCTGAATCAGAAAAATCACCCACAGATTGAAGCTACCCTGCTTCGGCTTCAGTACATTGTGAGGGTGTATCAGACATAACCACTAAAGCGTCAGAGAGCTCTGTATTTATTCTAGTCCCAGAGCTGTCTCGCTTTCCTTGTAATCCTGGCAGTTTAGATAATACCTCTGTAAGGGTATGATTCATAACTGCCGCCATGTCTTGTAAGGTATACGCAATGGGCGCGCTAGATGTACTTGGCGTCCCCTGAGCGGGAGTTATAGGTTCTGACACGTGGGGAGAGTTAGACGGCATAACTTCCTCCTTGTCAATTTCTTCTGGTGATAAATTTTTTAAAGCCAGAATATGGTCTTTGTAATCTATAGTAAAATCAGTGCATTTGGTACACATTCTAAGAGGGGGTTCCACAATGGCTTCTAAACATAATGAACAATAAGTTTCCTCTATGTCAGACATGTTTAAACAGACTAGTAATGAGACCAGCAAGCTTGGAAAAACACTTTAATAACTGTAAACAAGCAAAAAATAAAAACGGTACTGTGCCTTTAAGAGAAAAAAACAATCACATAAACTGCAAAACAGTGAAAAAAGCAGTAAATTCTACGAAATTTTTACAGTGTGTATAATAGACTGAAATAGCATTGCACCCACTTGCAAATGGATGATTAACCCCTTAGATTCAAAACCGGATCAAAAAAAATGATATAACCGTTTTTAAACAGTCACAACCAACTGCCACAGCTCTACTGTGGCTCCTACCTGCCCATAAAACGACTTTGGAAGGTACAAAAACCCTTTAGAGGGGTCCTATATGTCAGGGGACTCCTTCAGGGAAGCTGGATGTCTCAAGCTGCAAAAACTACTGTGCAATTAGGGCGCGAAAATAGGCCCCTCCCAACATGTACTCACAGTGAGAGGGCCTTAAAAAACTATCCCTAGGAAAAATCTAGTCAGCCATGTGGAAAAACTGGGCCCCAGAATAAAGTTTTATCACCATTTGTAATAAACGTTTATATACATCAAGCAAACGTTATATCTATTAAGTAATGAGAGCAAATAACACGAATATTACCCTTTACAGCAAGCATGATACCAGTCGTTATTAAATCACTGTAATCAGGCTTACCTTAAATAAATCGGGCACTGTCAGCATTTTCTAGCTTATCATCTCGCTAGAAAAATTTAAAACTGCACATACCTCAGAGCAGGTAATCCTGCACGCTATTCCCCCAGCTGAAGTTACCCATCTCTTCAGTTATGTGTGAGAACAGCAGTGGACCTTAGTTACAAACCGCTAAGATCATCAAAAACCTCAGGCAGACTCTTATTCAACTTTCTGCCTGAGGCCAAAATAGTACAACTCCGGTACCATTTGAAAATAATAAACTTTTGATTGAAGATAAACTACATTAAATCACCACACATCTCTTGATACTTCCCTTGTCGAGAGCTGCAAGAGAATGACTGGAGGTGGCAGTTAGGGGAGGAGCTATATAGACAGCTCTGCTGTGGGTGATCCTCTTGCAGCTTCCTGTTGGGAAGGAGACTATCCCACAAGTAATGGATGAATCCGTGGACTGGATACACCTTACAAGAGAAATACTTTTGTGTCTACTAGTGATGGGAAGCATCTACTATAATGAGGCTCAATAATATGTTTTCTACAACAAAACTATAATCTTATCATATAAGTGCCAGGCTAATCAAAATGCTTCTATACCCAATATGCCCAAGTACATATAGGTAGACTCCACTATGGTATTATTAGTATATGCCTAAGGCTACTAGATACGTCAGAATTAACTAGTCATACCTGCCTGAACTACATAAGTGGTAATAATCCTGATCTGTTTATAGCCCTTTCCTTCCTAGTTATTAGTCAGGCCTGTGCATATTTTCTACTGTTAATAATTGTGCTATTTTAATGATGTTTTTTCTAAGTTCTGAGTTCTATGTTATAATATACAGTGGAATCATATGTCCATTATATATGGATACTTACATATTCCTTAAACCCCTGTATATTCCTAGCTACTTGCGAAAGTAAATAATAATGCTTTTTTTTCCAATTACCTTAATAATCCAATATAGATATAAGTAACAAAGGTACTTAGACTCCTTATAATACTACATATGTGCCTGATATGGTCCTACTGTTGGCAGCTGTAACAGTTGGTCTAATGATCTTAATTTAATGAATGGGCAGTTTGAAATATATGTATTTCTGTGCCTATAGTGACCTAGTTTTTGATGTCTGGTTTATTTGTGTACTCCTATAAGTTGGTACTCTAGGCTTCTCTTTAACCCACCTTTTGCCATAGTTTAGACCTCCATGATTTTAGTATTAATATATCCATGCTTATGATACTCCACTCTTTGCATGGTCTATCTTGTATCAGGAAAATATGCTTCTAGATACTAAGCTTTACCAAAACTCATTTTTTTGTAAATGGTCATAGTGCCACTACTTTGTAACACCCTCCTAAGTGACATGGAGTCATCACTTTCTACCTTCTATGTATAAATTTACAACTTTAATTATAAGCCCCAGTGATAGCAGTTTATAGTGATATAAATCCTCAAGATTCCTTCCGGAGTTACAGCTAATTCTTTTCTAATTTCCATACTTAGTTTAATATTGGATAGTGTTAACAGCGATATAACTCAGCTGCTATACCCTATATAGAGCATTATTGAATAGATCACACTGGTATATCCAGGGCTCTTTTGATATCACATACGTACTAGAAACACCTTATTTCGTTCATTTTTATACCTTGACCAAGCTAGATACCACCTTATTAGGCATATAAACAGCAGGTCCTCCCTTTGAAGTCTACCTTTGTAACTACATAACGTGACCTTCTCTAACTCCCCCCGCTTTACTATTCTGGTATCCTACATGGCTCCGCTCCCCATTCCCTCCCCCTTTCCACTTTGAGCGACTCTTGCCCACTGAACTTCCTTTCCCCCTTCCCCGCTAATTTGGTCCAAAAGCGACCAAACAAAAACTAATCCACATCTGTCCCAATTTCACTAGAATAAATAACGTTATAAATGTTCATTATGCCAATGTGGAAATTATATTTTTCCATATATATAATATAAAAATGAGGTTCCACTATCCTTTATTGACATCCTAGTTAAGCATGTCTTTCAATACTACTTATATTCACTAGATACTTATTGTAAATCTCTTTATCCACAATGCTGGCAGTATGAACCTTAGACATAGCTGTATAATTCATTGTTATTGTATTTATGTTCTTCCAGAGACACACATAATTTATGCCCATACTTGTTACATCACTACTTCTTTGCTATGTATATGGGTAAATTATATACGTCTCAATGTTTTCTTCTCATTGTAATTGGATGAATACTTTATGTAATTTTTCTCATAACCTCAATAAAAATGTTTAAAAAAAAAAAGATCCTTCCTCAATGGAAGTCTCCAAGGTGGCAGAGATGACATGTCCACCAGATCTGCATACCAAATCCTGCGAGGCGAAGCCGGTGCTATGAGAATCACCGATGCCCTCTTATGCTTGATTCGAGCAATGATCCGAGGAAGAAAAGCAAACAGAGGAAAAAAGCTGGAGAACACTTGCGAATGGAGTTCCCACTCCTCTGGATGAGAGGTCTGCCTGCTCAGGAAATCCGTTTCCCAGTTGTCCACCCCTGGGATGTGGATCGCCGACCGGCAGCAAGAATGGGTCTCTGCCCACTGAATTATTTTGAATACCTCTGTCATCACTAAGGAACTCATCGTTCCTCCCTGATGATTGATGTAAGTCACTGACGTTATTTTGTTCGACTGGAAACTGATAAACTGGACCAATGTTAACGGAGGCCAGGCCAGAAGAACATTGTAGATCGCTCTCAGCTCCAGAATGTTTATAGGAAGAACAGACTCTGGCTGAGTCCAAACCCCCTGAGCCCTCTGGGAGCCCCAGACTGCTCCCCACCCTAGAAGGCTGGCGTCTGTTGTCACAATCACCCAAGATGGTCTGCAGAAGCAGGTTCCCTGGGAGAGATGATACAGAGACAACCACCATTGAAGAGAATCCCTTGTCTCCTGCTCCGATAGAATACGAGTAGACAAATCTGTATAATCTCCTATCCATTGTCTGAGCATGCTTAACTGCAGAGGTCTGAGATGGAACTGAGCAAACGGGATGATGTCCATTGCCGCCACCATCAACCCGATTACCTCTATGCACTGAGCCACTGAATGACTAGACAAGTATCTCTGATTTCCTGACATTCTGTCAGAAAAATCTACATTGATATAGAATCTATTATGGTTCCCAAGAAAGTTGCTGTTGTGCTCGGGACAAAGGAACTCTTTTCCAAATTTACCTTCCACCCATGATCACGGGAAGGATAACACCATGTGAAAACTCTGAGAGCTGTGGCAAGACCTAAAGGAAGAGCCACGAACTGGAAGCGTTTGTCCAAAAAGGCAAACCTTAGAACTTGAGACGATTCTTGTGAATGGCACATGAAGGTACGTGTCCTTTAAATCCACTGTCGTCATAAACGGACCCTATTAGATCAAGGAAAGAATGGAATGAATAGTTTCCATCTTGAAAAAACGGTACACTAAGAAATTTGTTTAGACTGTTGAGATCTAAAAGTGGTCTGAAAGTTCCCTCCTTTTTTGAGAACCACAAACAGATTGGGATAAAAAAAAAAACAGACCCTGTACCTGTATTGGAACTGGAACAATCACTCCCAGGTCTGAGAGGTCTCCTACGCAGTGTAAGAACGCCTCTCCTTCTGTCTGATCTGCAGATAATCCTGAAAGCAGAAACCTGCCTCTGGGAGGAAAACTTTTGATCCCGAACCCAAGCAAAGACAGACTGCCCCCTACAAGATCCGATCTCGGATCGGGGGCATGTCCTTCATG
This sequence comes from Bombina bombina, assembly GCF_027579735.1. Taxonomy (NCBI): domain Eukaryota; kingdom Metazoa; phylum Chordata; class Amphibia; order Anura; family Bombinatoridae; genus Bombina; species Bombina bombina. The sequence goes on from NC_069500.1 coordinate 1,248,814,837, forward strand.
CTGTCTTTGATTCAACAGCAGGCTATTTGGATTTTTTTTTTTTTTTTTATTCTTTAAATTTCACAAGAGATTATTTCCGTCAAGCCAGGTCCCCAACAAGGACTACCCCTTGTAAGGAATCATTAAAAGCTTAGACTTAGAGCATACATCCATAGAAAAAAGGCTCTAACCATAAGGCTCTGTGAGCTGGAACAGAGAAACCTGAAACTTATGCTCCCAGTTTGTTAACTTGAAGGGAAGAATTTGAAATAAAGGAATTAGCCAATTTGAAAGCTTTAATCCTGTCCTGGATTTTATCCAGGGGAGTTTCTGACTTAGTAGCATCAGACAACGCAGCAAACCAATATGCCGTCGCACTAGTGATGGTAGCAAAGTACACAGCTGGTTGCCATTGTAAGCCCTGGTGTACATCCCTTTTCTAATTTTTGTCCATAGAACCTTTAAAAAATCCAACTATCCTCTAAGGGTATAGTAGTTCTCTTAGTTAAGCTGGAAACTACTCCTTCTACCCTAGGGAATGATTGCCCAGCCTACTTAGCTGAGTCGGCTATGGGAAACATCTTTTTAAATATAGGGAATGCGGTCCATTCCTTATAACTTACTGGACGCACTAGGATAGATTACACCAGTAGTGTCGGAGTCGCCCAGGGTAGCTAAAACCTCCTAAAGTAACAAATGGAGGTGTTCAAGCTAAAAAACTGAAAGAAAAACAACTTCAGGATCAAATAAACATATTATTCATCTGAGTCTGAGAATTCTCTCTCAGATAATCCCGAAGTATCTTCCTCTTTCAGGTAACAGGGAAGAACCATTTGGAATAGCAACTACTGAATCAACCACCCTAAATGATTGAAAATAATTCCTCTAGTAATGTTTTCTACCATGTGGGAAAAACATATAATGTATGAAATGCAGAGTAACTCCGGGTGGAGTGTGAGAGGAAGCGCAGGGCACTGCATGTGGGCCATACAATTTTGTGGGACACTATAGGAGAAATTTGTCCATTGTCAACAGACTCCTAAACAGCAAATGCCTTAGAAGGAGTAGGTTCAGAAAAAGAGTGAAATTTTTTTATAAATAAAATTTGACACAAAAAAACGTTACTGTCTCTTTAATTTTAAAAAGTAACTATTTTTTGTGTGCTCTTGTTCCATCCTATCACAAAGGATGAATTAAACAAATAAACAGCTGAAATTCTTTTAATAAAAATTAACAGATAAAAAACGTTACTGTCTCTTTAAATTTTAAAAATAATTTCTTATTTCTGTGTGCAGAAACAAGCAAATTAGCATGTCAACATTGCTGTCCATATACATCGCCATGACATTAAGGAAACAATGTCTTGTGACGCAATTCCAGATGGAAATAGCAAGGAACCGCAGGGCACTGCATTTGAGATAGAAAAATTAATGCACACTTGTTTAATCAACCTGCCTCACATATAGCAGAATAATGAAATTAACCAATTGCAAATAAAATCAACATATGGCAAGTGGTACTGTCCCTTTAAATGTTAAAAAGAAACACATCTTTATTTTTATTAGGTCAAACATTGAAGATGTATGAGGAACTTGTCAGCACTCCATCTATACCTTCAGATTGACCCAGCTGAAGCATCAGACAACCTGCCTACACCCAAAGCTGAATTCATTATAGCGCTGACTGAAGTGCAATCATTTAGTCAAAAAAGTCCTCTGCGTCTTCCGATAACCGGAAGTGACAAGAAGGAAGAGTCTCTCCGTACAGCGTCATCCTCCACTCCTAGTGCATATCCAGAACTGTCAGGCGGGAGGAGAGAAAACTTTGGCGCCATTTAACAACTCCGCCCTTAGTGGGCGTCATCCAAGTTACCTCCCGTTCACCATTGTCTGAGTAAAGGTGCCGGGAGTAAAAGGCTAGAACTTGAGTCTCAAGTTAAAATATGCAATACAGCTGTTATCGCGGTAACGCCACACACACTGTATTTACACTGGTAGTCTATATGAATAAAAATGCAAACATGTAATCTCCCGGTCGCCATTGTCACCCCCGGGATCAAGCAGACAGACTGACCAGCAACATGTGTCTAAGTTGCTCAGTCCTTTAGTGTCCGATTTATGTTAAAGTCTGTGCCCAGCAGTGTATTAGGGGTCCATGTCTAAACCGCAATGCAAGCCCAAATATAAAAGTCTGTAAGCAGATATACTGTCTCTTTCACCCAGGCAGCCTTATTAGCCAGGGGAATGAAAGACAAGCCAGTGCCTGCGTCCTAACTGCCTAAATATCCCCTGCTAAAACTAGGGGAGTCTGAATCCAAGTTATATGAGGTCAAATGTAAATTTAAGAAAGTGCCCAAACTTTCTCTGAGATCTCTACCCCCAGAAAAAAGGTTAGCACTTACCTCATGTTCTGCCTGGCAGTAAGGCAGTTCCCAGGTTTAAGAGGTCCTCTCCCTCCCATGGACCTGGAAAGAAAACGAAAGTCCTGAGTAAAATGCTTCAGTAGAGAAGATCCAGACAACATCAACGCCTTGTCTGCTACTTTCCCTGGATGCAGAGAAGGCGTTTGACAGGGTGGATTGGGGAAGGGAATGGGCTTCACAGGGGATTTCATAGAGGCACTCCACAAAATATATTCTAAACCAGTGGTGTGGGTGAGGGCGATGGGTCACCAATCGAAAAACTTTCCATATTTAAATGGCACTAGGCAGGGTTGCCCACTCTCACCACTATTATTCACCATATGTATAGAGCCACTAGCTATTCAAATTAGACAAACCCCAGATATTACAGGAATAAAAATTAAAGGGGAGGAATATAAAATAGCTTTATTCATGGATGACGTGTTGCTTTCGTTAACCAAACCCCTGATATCTTTACCCAACTTATATTTGATCATTACATAATCCTCCTCAATTTCGGGCTATAAGATCAACGTCGATAAATGTGAGGCAATGGCAATTCGATTACCAGATCACACTAGGAAATTATTAGAACTCAATTTTGATTTCAAATGGGTCAAAAAGCACATAACATATCTGGAAATTAATTTACCCAAACACACTTCAGATTTATATAGGGCCAATTACTTACCAATATTTAAAACAATCAGGCAGGACCTGTTAAAATGGGGACAACACCATTTCTCATGGTTTGGGTGCATATCGGCGATTAAAATATAGATTTTTCCCAAGAGCCTTTACCTATTTCGTGCTTTACCAATTAGAGTCCCCATAGAGAATTAGAGGAAGTCCAATCCATGATTAATAGATTTCTGAGAAACAACAAAAAATCAAGAATATCCCATAGCATCCTTACTAAACACAGACAGTTAGGAGGACTTGGAATACCTAACTTAAAAAAATATCTTCAAGCAGCTAGACTAGCCCAGGCCGCTTTAGTAGCCACCCAAGAGGAGGAGATCAGATGGATCAGATTAGAAGCTGATATTAATGGTTTCACTTTCCCAGAGGCAATGATTTGGGGCCATCAGGTTCAAAATATCAAAACTCAAATACCATACCCAATTACTTCATATATGATCACTCAATGGACCAGGATAACATTGAAATTTTCTCTTATACCCACTAATTCCCTTCAAGCTCCATTGAAATGTGTGCTATCATCTATATCAGAGATTTTCAACCAGTGTGCTGTGAGAGATCCTCAGGTGTGCCGTGGCAGACAGTGTGACATATTTTTTTTAAATTGTTGCTTGTTTTTGTTTTTTACTCTGGGCTGTTTTTTTATTTTGAGTGAGATGATGACTGAGGGTAACTGCGCAGTGGCAGCTTGCCTCCCCGACCCATGTTCACACTTGGAAGAAACCCCCTCCCACCACAACACGTGCCTAGTGCTCGCTCTACACTCAGCACCACGCGGCACTTCAATCAATAGATACCCCCATGCATGCTGGTGCAGCTTTGCTCCACCTCCAGAACAGTTCCAGCCAGGTCACGTCACTCACGTTCCTTCTCAGCACAAGGAACATGACCGAAGGACTGGAGACTCACTGGAGAGGAAGAGGGAGGAGCCAGCCGGTGCTGTGTCAGTGTGTGCAGAACTAGCGTGGGGGAAGGAGCAGCACTGGCTGTTACAGTCTGGCAGTGGCACAGAAAGAACGTCCGTGTGACGAAGTCAGAAGATAGAGAAGGTCTGAATCTGGGCAGTGGGGTTTCAGGAGTGTCAGTGTGTAATAACGTTAAAAAACAAATCCCCAAATTTACTGACTGTTACCAACTTTATATCTGAAGTTCTTGGTAATTTGGGTGTACAAGTTGACGGCAGGTCAAATATCATAGAATCAGATATCACTAAAAAAAAAAAAGCATTTCACTGTTTCAGGAGTGTAGTAATAAACCTTAAAAAAAAAAAAAAAAATCCCCAAATTTACTGTACCAACATTATATCATGTTGTTTGTAATTTGTGTGTGCAGTGCAAGTTGACTGCAGGTCAAATCACGAAAAAAACATAACCAAGCACCTCCATTATGATTCACTGTTTCAGGAGTTAAAAAAAAGTCCACAAATTTACTGTTACCACCTTTATATCTTCTTTCTTGGTAATTTGGGTGTGCAAGTTGACTGCAGGTCAAATATCACTAAAAAAGCATAACCAAGCTAGCACCTCCATACTTTTACATTATTTTACTACTAGAGTTCAGGAGGGAAACGTTTTTGAAAAGAAGGGAAAACAGAGATTTATTTATTTTTTACTAGAGTTCAGGAGGGAAACTTTTTTAAGAAAAAAAGGAAAGAACAGAGAAAATAAACAGATCATATAATCATGAATGTATATGTTATAATATTTCATCTTTACCTTTAGTAAAACTATATACTTTTCCATAAGATCATATATTTCCTTTATAACACAAACCACAAATTGGCAATTTCTTTTAGGAGTAAACAGTATTAATTTTTAAACAATATTAAAGGATTACTTTCTGTTATAATTTTTAAGCTAAACAACTAACATATTAAAGTTAATAAACATTCATTAAAACCTACTGACCTATATTTTCTCCAAAACGAAGTTTCATAACGTTCTACAAGTTATATCTTTAATTCGCCAATGATGTCACGTTATCCTGCCCACTATTTTCAGCACTGCATGTTCAAAATACTTAAACCAATAACTTTGTGTTTAAAGCGCCATTTTGAAACCTAGGTATTGTAAGCGGATTGGTACAGAGCAAAGGATACCCACGGAGTGGGTTTGGAAAACAATTAAATTTGCAGGCAAGATTTCTGATATACGGTAGAGATATGTTAATGAAATACTATTGATAAAAAGCGTATTTGGGGTAGTTAGTTAGTAACAGGCATAGAAAATATTTACTTACAGTGGCCCTTTAAGGATGGATTTCTTCTTCGGTATAAAAAAATCAATACAGAACAGAAGATATAGTTGCTAATATTAAATTGTGTATAAAAATACACACATACTTCTGATATAGCACTTTATTTATTGAACAGTAATCAATATTTATTATAATAAATTAGTTTGAATTCTTATTATGGTAGACACGAAAGTGTGCATGTGTATTGTGCACTATATGTATCATATTGCTACAAACATTTGAAAATATTTCTGCTATATAGTGCTCAAGATACATGCATACTTCTGAGTCTACCTCAGTATGCTCTCATGGATACCAAGAAAATAAATAGGTCAATAGAATTAAGTAAATTAGTTTATATATTTTGTATTGTATCTTCTGTCTGAATTGTTTTGTTGTCATGTATGTGTGTGTATGTATGTATGCATTTGTGTGTATGTATGTGTGTGTATGTATGCATTTGTGTATGTGTTTGTGTGTATGTATGTATGCATGCATGTGTGTATGTATGTGTATGTATGCATTTGTGTGTGTATGTATGTGTTTGTGTGTATATGTATGCGTGTATGTGTATATGTATGCGTGTATGTGTGAGTGTATGTATGTGTATGTATGCATGTGTGTGTATGTGTATATGTATGTGTGTATATGTTTGTGTGTATGTATGCGTGTGTGTATGTGTATATATATATATATATATATATATATATATATATATAATGTGTGTGTGTGTGTATATATATATATATATATATATATATGTGTGTATGCATATATATATATATATATATATATATATATAGATGTGTATGCATATATATATATATATATATATATCTACGTTCAACCCCAAGGAAGAAAACGCTTCACTCTCCGGTCTTTTCATCAATATTTATTTATTATTCACAAGAGTAGTATTACAGCATTCCCAGACGTTTCGACACCTATTGGTGTCTTTTTCAATGGGTATTTGCCAAAATTCTTTTGTCCCAAAAGGCTCCTAACAAACTATTCCTAACCGCTTACCTATAAACCCCCGTATGTGCTCTCGTCACTTCCGGTGCCATGGAGGCCACTTCCACTTGCGCGTGTCACTGCTCCTTCTCTGCCGCATGGCTAATTATCATAGCTCCACCTGCGTGTTGATATATATCAACACGTAGTACACTCAACTATGCGCATGTCAAGGGCCAGCAACTCCGATAGCATCGGACTGACGAATATAAACGTGTGTTCTAAAAACTCATCTAGCCTGTCTATTTATTAAAAAAGTGCTGTAATAGCACTATATAAGACCCTTAATATTTCCTATCTACACAGTGAACCAAATACCAGGTTTATTATATCAACTATATATCAATTAGATTCATCTCAAGCTTATTTGTGTTAACATAACGACTGTTCTATAGTTGATTGTAAAAAATGGTATGGAAATGGAGTTATTTGTTTAATGAGAGAACCTTATCATAATAACATTCATCCCTAATGAAATAAGGTAGAAAAACTTTTTTGGTCCGCAACAGTACACTGTATCATGGAGCTTCTTTGGTTTGAAAATGTCCTTATTCCATCCACTCTATACAAATGGATAATCCAGTCCCTTATAATAGAAATGACCTGGATCAAACAATCCTAGACTTCCCATTAAAGGAAAACATTAAAATCCAGTTGTATATTTAGTCCTTTTGGAGCTACTGTATCCAATCGGTAGATCCAGGAGGTTTCCACCTGGAGGAGTTTGGTGTTCCTATCTCCCCCTCTTCGTAAGGGCGGCACATGATCTATGAGTATGGTCCTTAGACTTGCAGCTGTGTGTCCTGCCTGGAGAAAATGTCGAGCCACAGGTTGATCCGACTCACGTTTCTCAATCGCTTGCCTGATCGCATGGCGATGATTCGCCATCCTCTCACGAAAGGTGGACGATGTTTTCCCCACATACATCAGGGAACACGGACACATCAGTACATAGATCACATAGGTACTAAGGCATGACAGCCTATGCAGAATCTTGTACTTCCTCCCAGTGTGTGGATGATGGAAGTGCATCCCAGTCAGCATACTATTACACGTAGTGCAGTCACCACACCTGTAGCATCCCAGTTTCCTTTTTGTATCCAACCATGTCCCCTTTTCGTAACACTTTACCGGGTCGTTGTGGACCAAAATATCCTTTAAATTGGGTGCTCTTTTGTATACCATCCGTGGTGCTTTTGTACGTGTAAAGGGTAAAGTCTTGTCAGAACTCACAATTTTCCAATTCTTCTTTACCGACTCTGATAGAATCTTAGATATGGGGTTGAACGTTGTTATAAAATTGATGTTATCACTCACATCTTCCACATTCTTCTTCACACCCTGAGGCAGAAGTAGTGACTTTTGATCTTGTTGCACCAATTCAGTGTGTACCTTTTTGATCAATTTTCGTCCATAACCTCGCTGTTCCAATTTATTGACCATTTCTTCCTCTTGGATTCTCCTTGTCTCCGGTAGTGTATTATTGCGGACCACTCGCGTAAGCTGAGAGGAGACAACACCTCTTTTTTGATGTCCCGGATGGTAACTTGTGGACAGCAATAAGGAGTTTTTGTCAGTGGGCTTTGAGTATAATGAGGTTGAAAATTTACAACCCTCATCATCAGTGTAAATTGTGATATTTAAGTCCAAAAATGGTATACTTCTACAATCACAGGAGTACTTAAAACAAATGGTAGAGTCAATGTTATTCAGAGTATCAACCCATTTCTTCAGGGATTCCTCTGACCCTCGCCACACTAGAAATACATCATCAATGTATCTTACGTATAGCTTGATGCAGTATATCGTAAGAATTTGCATTATATTGGTCTCATACCAAGCCATATATAGATTGGCATATGCGGGAGCCATGTTTGAACCCATTGCAGTCCCTGATACTTGTAAAAAATAATCTTTCTCAAATTTGAAGAAATTCTTCTCTAAACAAAAGGTAAGAAGTTCTAATAGGAACTCAATGGGTGGTCCCGCATATGCCAATGAACTGCTCAATATTGATCTAACAGCCTGTATCCGCCAGGCTGTTAGATCAATATTGAGCAGTTCATTGGCATCCCTTTTTTTTTTTTTTAACCAGAGCGGCTCCTGTCCGCTGAATCCCCCCTCTCCCCAAAATTAAACCTTCTCACTAACTCTATCTTGCCATAACTCACCTTGAAATAATTCACCATTTTAGAGTCTTCGCAGTAAGATGGGGACCATCCTTATCCTCTATAAGCTAAAGGTTATAAAATGAGGTTTCTTCACCATATGCGCCAGTTAATCATCTCAGTTCTATGTAAGTCTCATATCTCTACCTCTATCTCTGTATACTATACATCCTATAGTTCACATTGTGGACATAATTTTGTACTCTTAGCCAGAATTTAATCACTATATGTTAGATTTATGACATAGCTAATGTATACAGCTTAAATCTTCATTCACAGACCTGTCTTATATCTGGACATATGTTTGCTTTATGTTATTGTGCACTACCTCAATAAAAAAATTATTTTTTAAAAAAAAAAGTTTTAATCTTTATAATGAAAAAAACTGAAATTATAAGCAGAAGCATCAAACTGAAACAGCTGCCTGAAGTACTTTTCTACCAAAAACTGCTTCTGAAGAAGAGAAAACATCAAAATAGTAGAATTTAGTAAAAGTATGCAAAGAAGACCAAGTTGCTGCTTTGCAAATCAGATCAACAGAAGCTTCATTCTTACAAGCCCAGGAAGTAGAAACTGACCTAGTAGAATGAGCCGTAATCCTCTGAGGCGGGGATTTACCCGACTCCAAATAAGCATGATGAATCAAAAGCTTTAACCAAGATGCCAAAGAAATGGCAGAAGCCTTCTGACCTTTACTAGAACCGGAAAAGATAACAAATAGATCTGAAATCTTTAGTAGCTTCAACATAATATTTCAAAGCTCTTACCACATCCAAAGAATGTAAAGATCTCTCCAGAGAATTCTTAGGATTAGGACACAACGAAGGGACAACAATTTCTCTACTAATGTTGTTGGAATTCACAACTTTAGGTAAAAATTTAAATGAAGTCCGCAAAAATGCCTTATCCTGATGAAAAATCAGAAAAGGAGACTCACAAGAAAGAGAAGATAATTCAGAAACTCTTCTAGCAGAAGAGATGGCCAAAAAGAACAATACTTTCCAAGAAAGTAATTTAATGTCCAGAGAATGCATAGGCTCAAACGGAGGAGCCTGTAAAGCCCTCAAAACCAAATTAAGACTCCAAGGAGGAGAGATTGACTTAATGACAGGCTTGATACAAACCAAAGCCTGTACAAAACAATGAATATCAGGAAGATTAGCAATTTTTCTGTGGAACAGAACAGAAAGAGCAGAGATTTGTCCTTTCAAGGAACTTGCAGACAAACCCTTATCTAAACCATCCTGAAGAAACTGTAAAATTCTAGGAATTCTAAAAGAATGCCAAGAGAATTTATGAGAAGAACACCATGAAATGTAAGTCTTCCAAACTCTGTAATAAATCTTTCTAGACACAGATTTACGAGCCTGCAACATAGTATTAATCACTGAGTCAGAGAAACCCCTATGACTAAGCGTTCAATCTCCATACCTTCAAATTTAATGATTTGAGATCCTGATGGAAAAATGGGCCTTGAGATAGAAGGTCTGGCCTTAACGGAAGTGGCCAAGGTTGGCAACTGGACATCCGAACAAGATCCGCTTATCAAAACCTGTGTGGCCATGCTGGAGCCACCAGCAGTACAAACGAACGCTCCATTATGATTTTGGAAATCACTCTTGGTAGAAGAACTAAAGGCGGAAAGATATAAGCAGGTTGATAACTCCAATGAAGTGTCAACGCATCCACTGCTTCCGCCTGAGGATCCCTGGACCTGGACAGATACCTGGGAAGTTTCCTGTTTAGATGAGAAGCCATCAGATCTATTTCTGGAAGCCCCCACATCTGAACAATCTGAAAAAACACATCTGGGTGAAGAGACCACTCTCCCGGATGTAAAGTCTGGCGACTGAGATAATCCGCTTCCCAATTGTCTATACCTGGGATATGGACCGCAGAAATAAGACAGGAGCTGGATTCCGCCCATGCAAGTATCCGAGATACTTCTTTCATAGCTTGAGGACTGTGAGTCCCGCCTTGATGATTGACATAGGCCATGGTTGTGACATTGTCTGTCTGAAAACAAATAAATGGTTCTCTCTTCAGAAGAGGCCAAAACTGAAGAGCTCTGAGAATCGCACGGAGTTCCAAAATATTGATTGGTAATCTCGCCTCTTGAGATTTTCAAACCCCCTGTGCTGTCAGAGATCCCCAGACAGCTCCCCAACCAGAAAGACTCGCATCTGTTGTGATCACAGTCCAGGCTGGATGAACTAAAGAGGCCCCTTGAACTAAACAATGGTGATCTAACCACCAAGTCAGAGATAGTCGAACATTGGGATTTATGGATATTAATTGTGATATCTTTGTATAATCCCTGCACCATTGGCTCAGCAAACAAAGCTGAAGAGGTCCGATGCTGCAGTCATGAGACCTAAAACCTCCATACACATAGCTACTGAAGGGAATGATTGAAACTGAAGGTTCCGACAAGCTGAAATCAATTTTAGACGTCTTTTGTCTGTTAGAGACAAAGTCATGTATACTGTATCTATTTGGAATCCTTAAAAGGTTACCCTTGTCTGAGGAATCAAGGAACTTTTTGGTAAATTGATCCTCCAACCATGTCTTTGAAGAAACAACACTAGTTGATTCGTGTGAGATTCTGCAGAATGTATAGACTGAGCAAGTACCAAGATATTGTCCAAATAAGGAAATACCGCAATAACCCGCTCTCTGATTACAGAGAGTAGGGCACCGAGAACCTTTGAAAAGATCCTTGGAGCTGTTGCTAGGCCAAAAGGAAGAGCAACAAATTGGTAATGCTTGTCTAGAAAAGAGAATCTCAGGAACTGATAGTGATCTGGATGAATCGGAATATGAAGATATGCATCCTGTAAGTCTATTGTGGACATATAATGCCCTTGCTGAACAAAAGGCAGAATAGTCCTTATAGTCACCATCTTAAATGTTGGTATTCTTACATAACGATTCAAAATTTTTAGATCCAGAACTGGTCTGAAAGAATTCTCCTTCTTTGGAACAATGAACAGATTGGAATAAAACCCCAGACCCCGTTCCTGAAAAGGAACTGGCACAATTACCCCAGATAACTCCAGGAAAGCCTGAGCCTTTACTGGGTTCACTGGAATGCGTGAGAGAAAGAAACTTCTCACAAGCGGTCTTACTTTGAAACCTATTCTGTACCCTTGAGAAACAATGTTCTGAATCCAATGATTTTGGATTGAATTGATCCAAACATCCTTGTAAAATCTTAGTCTGCCCCCTACCAGCTGTGCTGGAATGAGGGCAGCACCTTCATGCGGACTTGGGGGCTGATTTTGATTTTTTAAATGGCTTGGATTTATTCCAGACTGGAGAAGGCTTCCAATTGGAAACCGTTCCCTTAGGGGAAGGGTCAGGTTTCTGTTCCTTATTTTGACAAAAGGAACAAAAACGGTTAGCAGCCCTAAATTTACCCTTAGATTTTTTATCCTGAGGCAAAAAAGCTCCCTTCCCCCCAGTGACAGTTGAAATAATAGAATCCAACTGAGAACCAAATAATTTATTACCTTGGAAAGAGAGAGATAGCAACGTTGATTTAGAAGTAATATCAGCATTCCAAGATTTAAGCCATAAAGCTCTTCTAGCTAATATAGCTAAAGACATATATCTGACATCAATTCTAATGATATCAAAAATGGCATCACAAATGAAATTATTAGCATGTTGAATTAGCTTAACAATGCTATACACATTATGATCTGGTACTTGTTGTGCTAAAGTTTCCAACCAAAAAGTTGAAGCAGCAGCAACATCAGCCAAAGAAATAGCAGGGCTAAGAAGATGACCTGAACATAAATAAGCCTTTCTTAGATAAGATTCAAGTTTCCCATCTAAAGGATCTTTAAAAGAAGTACTATCTGCCGTAGGAATAGTAGTACGTTTAGCAAGAGTTGAGATGGCCCCATCAACATTGAGGATCTTTTCCCAAAACTCCAATCTATCAGTCGGCAAAGGATACAGTTTCTTAAACCTTGAAGGAGTAAAAGAAGTACCCAGTCTATTCCATTCCCTATAAATTACATCTGAAATATCAGGAACTGGACAAACCTCTGGAATAACTACATGAGGTTAAAAAACCGAAATTAAACGTTTACTGGTTTTAATATCAAGAGGACTAGTCTCCTCCATATCTAATGCAATCAACACCTCTTTTAATAAGGAACGAATATACTCCATTTTAAATAAGTATGAAGATTTGTCAGTGTCAATATCTGAGGTAGAATCTTCTGAACCAGATAGATCCTCATCAGAGATAGATAAATCAGAATGCTGTCTGTCATTTAAAAAATCATCAAATTTATGAGAAGTTTTAAAAGACCTTTATACGTTTATTAAAAGGTGGTATGACAGACAAAGCCTTCTGAATGGAATTAGAAACAAATTCTCTCACATTAACAGGAATATCCTGAACATTAGATGTTGAAGGAACAACAGGTAATGGATTACTACTAATGGAAATATTGTCTGCATTTGAAAGTTTATCATGACAACTAACACAAACTACAGCCGGAGGAACAGTTACCACAAGTTTACAACAAATGCACTTAGCTTTGGTAGAACCGGCATCAGGCAGCAGGATTCCAGTAGTAGATTCTGAGACAGGGTCAGATTGAGACATTTTGCAATATGTAATAGAAAAAATAACATATAAAGCACATTTATCAATTTCCTTATATGACAGTTTCAGGAATGGGAAAAAATGCAAAGAAAATAAGCCTCTGGAAACCAGAAGCAAAATGAAATAAGGACTTAAATAATATCAAAAATCAGGCGTCAAGTATGACGCCCACAACTGACAAAATATTTTTTGGCGCCAAGAACGTCTGCAACAAACACGAGCATAGATGACGCAACTACGTGAAAACTCGGCGACAACTAAGACGCCGGAAATGCCGAAACTACGCCAACAAAAGTAATTCTCGCGCCAAGAATGACGCAATAAATTATAGCATTTTGCACTCCCGCGAGCCTAACAGCCAGCAATTTAGAAAAGAGAGTCAATTTGAAAATTTTCAGGTAAGAAAAAAAAAAACGAGAATCAGTAGAGGTAATGGTATATAAGAGCATATCGTCGATCTCAAAAGGGAGGTAGGAGATGAATCTCTACGACCGATAACAGAGAACCTATGAAATAGATTCCCGTTAGGATGACCATTGTATTCAATAGGTAATACTCCCTTCACATCCCTCTGTCATTCACTGTACTCTGAGAGGAACCGGGCTTCAGCATGCTGAGAAGCGCATATCAACGTAGAAATCTAGCACAAACTTACTTCACCGCCTCCATAGGAGGCAAAGTTTGTAAAACTGAATTGTGGGTGTGGTGGGGGTGTATTTATAGGCATTTTGAGGTTTGGGAAACTTTGCCCCTCCTGGTAGGAATGTATATCCCACAGATGTAGAAAGCACTCACAGGACTTCTCAGTAGTGGGTCAACCAATAGGCTTAGTATTTATTAACGTTTCGGGGTTCACACAGACCCCTTCATCAGAGGGGTATGTGTGAACCCCGAAACGTTAATAAACAATAAGCCTTTTGGTTGACCCACTACTGAGAAGTCCTGTGAGTGCTTTCTACATCTGTGGTATACTTATTCATGTTAGCACCCAGGCTGCTGGCCCAGGAGGACGGATTTACTACTAGGAGGAGTATATATATATATATATATATATATATATATATATACACATATACACACACACACACACCGTGCTCCACATATAATCTTGTGTTCTACAGATAACACTTTTCCCAGTGTGCGGGGGGGGAGACTTTTCCCAGTGCGGGGGGTGTCCCTCTTTCAAATTTCGAAATATTGGGAGGTATGTCACAGGCTCATCAGGCAGGCAGGCAGACAGGCAGGCATCATTTACAACCATGACATATTGACATTCATTCACAGACAATCATTATGATTGTTTGTGAATGAATGTCAATATGTCATGTATAGTTTGTAGCAGGCATGGCATGACAGCACAGTACAGTATGTGTGTGTGTGTGTATATATATATATATATATATATATATATATATATATATTTCTTTCATGTAATTGTCAAGAGTCCATGAGCTAGTGACTTATGGGATATACCATCCTACCAGGAGGGGCAAAGTTTCCCAAACCTCAAAATGCCTATAAATACACCCCTCACCACACGCACAATTCAGTTTTACAAACTTTGCCTCCTATGGAGGTGGTGAAGCAAGTTTGTGCTAAAATTTCTACGTTGACATGCGCTTCTCAGCATTTTGAAGCCCGATTCCTCTCAGAGTACAGCGAATGTCAGAGTGATGTGAAGGGAGTATCACCTATTGAATGCAATGATTTCCCTAACGGGGGTCTATTTCATAGGTTCTCTGTTATCGTTTGTAGAGATTCATCTCCTACCTCCCTTTTCAGATCAACGATATACTCTCATATACCATTACCTCTACTGATAACTGTTTCAGTACTGGTTTGGCTATCTGCTATATGTGGATGGGTGTCTTTTTGGTAAGTATGTTTTTTATTACTTAAGACACCCCAGCTATGGTCTGGCACTTTATGCATTTATATAAAGTTCTAAATATATGTATTGTACTTATATTTGCCATGAGTCAGGTTCATGTATTTCCTTGTGTAGACTGTCAGTTTCATATTTGGGAAATAAAACATATTAAGAAATATTTTTTTTTTACCTGGGGTTTAGTCTTTTTTCAAATTGACTACTTTTTACTCTTTCAAATTGCGGGCAGCATTAGGCCCGCGGGTGTGCCAAATGCTAGACTTTATTGCGTCATTCTTGGTGCGAGAATTTTTTTGGTGCGAAAAATACGTCTGCTGACGCAAGTTCGTCACTTCCGGCGTTGTAGTTGACGCGGAAGTCTTACACACGGTTGCGTCGTTAGTGACGCAAGTGTGTCATTTCCGGATATTGTTGGCGCCAAAAAATTTTCTCTTACATTGTGCGTCATACTTGGCGCCAAATTTTTCATTAGTTTTATACCCCATTGCTGTTTGCCTTTCTCTATGTCAGAGGGCTATGCTGTTTGCATTTTTTCCCATTCCTGAAACTGTCATATAAGGAAATTGTTAATTTTGCTTTATATGTTGTTTTTTCTTTTACATTTTGCAAGATGTCTCAATCTGATCCTGCCTCAGAAGTATCTGTTGGAACGTTGCTGCCTGACATCGGTTCTACCAAAGTTAATTGCATTTGTTGTAAGATTGTGGAAATTATATCTCCGAATGTCATTTGTAATAGTTGTCATGATAATCTTTTACATGCAGAGAATGTATCCATCAGTAAAAGTACATTGCCAGTTGCAGTTCCTTCAACTTCTATTGTACATGATATACCTATGAATTTTAAAGAATTTGTTACTGATTCTATTCAGAAGGCTTTGTCTGCATTTCCGCCTTCTAATAAACGTAAAAGGTCTTTTAAAACTTCTCATAAAGTTGATGAAATTTCAAATGACCGGCAACATAATGATTTATCCTCCTCTGATGAGGATCTATCTGATTCAGAAGATCCTTCCTCGGATATTGACACAAACAAATCTACTTATTTGTTTAAAATAGAGTATATTCGTTCTTTGTTAAAAGAAGTGTTAATTACTTTGGATATTGAGGAAGCTAGTCCTCTTGACATTAAGACTAGTAAGCGATTAAATGCTGTTTTTAAACCTCCTGTGGTTACTCCAGAGGTTTTTCCTATTCCTGATGCTATTTCTGATATGATTTCTAAGGAATGGAATACGCCAGGTACTCCTTTTATTCCTTCTTCAAGGTTGAAAAAATTGTATCCTTTACCAGCAATTTCTATAGTGTTTTGGGAAAAGATCTCTAAAGTTGATGGGGCTATTTCTACTCTTGCTAAACGTACCACTATTCCTATGGAAGACAGTACTTCTTTTAAATATCCTTTAGATAGGAAACTTGAATCCTATCTAAGGAAAGCCTATTTATATTCAGGTCATCTTTTCAGGCCTGCAATTTCTTTGGCTGATGTTGCGGCTGGATCAACTTTTTGGTTGGAGAATTTAGCGCAACAAGAATTGGATTCTGACATATCTAGCATTGTTCGTTTACTGCAACATGTTAATCATTTTATTTGTGATGCCATTTTTGATATTATCAAAATTGAAGTTAGATCCATGTCTTTAGCTATTTTAGCTAGAAGAGCTTTGTGGCTTAAATCTTGGAATGCTGATATGACATCTAAATCCAGATTATTATCTCTTTCTTTCCAAGGTAATAATTTATTTGGTTCTCAGTTGGATTCTATTATTTCAACTGTTACTGGAGGAAAGGGGGTTTTTCTGCCTCAGGATAAAAAACCTAAGGCTTCTAACTGTTTTCGTTCCTTTCGTCAAAATAAGGAACAAAAATCAAATCCTTCCCCCAAGGAATCTGTTTCCAATTGGAAGCCTTCCTCAAATTGGAATAAATCCAAGCCTTTTAAAAAACCAAAGTCAGCCCCTAAGTCCGCATGAAGGTGCGGCCCTCATTCCAGCTCAGCTGGTAGGGGGCAGATTAAGGTTTTTCAAGGATTTTTTGATAAATTCGGTCCAAAATCAATGGATTCAGAGCATTGTCTCTCAAGGGTATCAAATAGGATTCAGAGTAAGACCTCCTGTGAGAAGATTTTTTCTCTCACGTATCCCAGCAAATCCAGTAAAAGCTCAGGCTTTCCTGAAGTGTGTTTCAGACCTGGAATCTTCAGGGGTAATCATGCCGGGGTCTGGGGTTTTATTCAAATCTATTCATTGTCCCAAAGAAGGAAAATTCTTTCAGACCAGTTCTGGATCTGAAAATTTTGAATCGCTATTTAAGAGTACCAACTTTCAAGATGGTGACTATAAGGACTATTCTGCCTTTTGTTCAGCAAGGACATTATATGTCTACAATAGACTTGCAGGATGCATACCTTCATATTCAGATTCATCCAGAACATTATCAGTTCCTGAGATTCTCTTTTCTAGACAAGCATTACCAATTTGTTGCTCTTCCATTTGGCCTAGCAACAGCTCCAAGAATCTTTTCAAAGGTTCTAGGTGCCCTACTCTCTGTAATCAGAGAGCGGGGTATTGCGGTGTTTCCTTATTTGGATGATATCTTGGTACTAGCTCAGTCTTTACGTTCTGCAGAATCTCACACGAATCATCTAGTGTTGTTTCTTCAAAAACATGGTTGGAGGATCAATTTACCAAAAAGTTTCTTGATTCCTCAGACAAGGGTCACCTTTTTAGGTTTCCAGATAGATTCAGTGTCCATGACTCTGTCTCCAACAGACAAAAGACGTTTGAAATCGGTTGCAGCCTGTCGGCACCTTCAGTCTCAGTCATTCCCTTCAGTGGCTATGTGCATGGACGTTTTAGGCCTCATGACTGCAGCATCGGACGCGATTCCTTTTGCTCTTTTCACATGAGACCTCTCCAGCTTTGTATGCTGAATCAATGGTGCAGGGATTATACAAAGATATCAAAGTTAATATCCTTAAATCCAAATGTTTGACACTCTCTGACGTGGTGGTTAAATCACCAGCGTTTAGTTCAAAGGGCTTCCTTTGTTCGGCCGACCTGGACTGTGATCACTACAGATGCAAGTCTTTCAGGTTGGGAAGCTGTTTGGGGATCTCTGACAGCACAAGGGGTTTGGAAATCTCAAGAGGAGAGATTACCAATCAATATTTTAGAACTCCGTGCAATTCGCAGAGCTCTTCAGTTTTGGCCTCTGTTGAAGAGAGAACCATTCATTTGCTTTCAGACAGACAATATCACAACTGTGGCATATGTCAATCATCAGGGTGGGACTCACAGTCCCCAAGCAATGAAAGAAGTATCTCAGATTCTTGCTTGGTCGGAATCCAGCTCCTGTCTAATCTCTGCGGTGCATATCCCAGGTGTAGACAATTGGGAGGCGGATTATCTCAGCCATCAGACTTTACATCCAGGGGAGTGGTCTCTCCATCCAGATGTATTTTTTCAGGTTGTTCAGATGTGGGGTCTTCCAGAGATAGATCTCATGGCCTCTCATCTAAACAATAAACTTCCCAGATACCTGTCCAGGTCCAGGGATGTTCAGGCGGAAGCAGTGGATGCGCTGACACTTCTTTGGTGTTATCATCCTGCTTACATTTTTCCGCCTCTAGTTCTTCTTCCAAGAGTGATATCCAAAATCATCATGGAACAATCGTTTGTGTTGCTGGTGGCTCCAGCATGGCCACACAAGTTTTGGTATGCGGATCTTGTTCGGATGTCGAGTTGCCAACCTTGGCCACTTCCGTTAAGGCCGGACCTTCTGTCTCCAAGTCCGTTTTTCCATCAGGATCTCAAATCATTAAATTTGAATGTATGGAAATTGAACGCTTAGTACTAAGTCATAGAGGTTTCTCTGACTCAGTGATTAACACTATGTTACAAGCTCATAAATCTGTCTCTAGAAAGATTTATTATTGAGTTTGGAAGACCTACATTTCCTGGTGTTCTTTTCCTAAATTCTCTTGGCATTCTTTTAGAATTCCTAGAATTCTACAGTTTCTTCAGGATGGTTTGGATAAAGGTTTGTCTGCAAGTTCCTTGAAGGGACAAATCTCTGCCCTTTCTGTTTTATTTCACAGAAAGATTGCTAAACTTCCTGATATTCACTGTTTTGTACAGGCTTTAGTTCGTATTAAGCCCGTCATTATATCAATTTCTCCTCCTTGGAGTCTTAAGTTGGTTTTGAAGGCGTTACAGGCTCCTCCATTTGAGCCTATGCATTCTTTGGACATTAAACTTCTTTCTTGGAAAGTGTTGTTCCTTTTGGCCATCTCTCTGCTAGAAGAGTTTCTGAGCTATCTGCTCTTTCTTGTGAATCTCCTTTTCTGATATTTCATCAGTATAAGGCGGTTTTGCAGACCTCATTTAAATTTTTGCCTAAAGTTGTGAATTCTAACAACATTAGTAGAGAAATTATTGTCCCTTCCTTGTGTCCTAATCCTAAGAATTCTTTGGAAAGATCCTTACATTCTTTGGATGTGGTAAGAGCTTTGAAATATTATGTTGAGCTACTAAAAATTTCAGGAAGACTTCTAGTCTATTTGTTATATTTTCTGGTCCTAGGAAAGGTAAGAAGGCCTCTGCTATTTCCTTGGCTTCTTGGTTAAAGCTTTTGATTCATCAAGCTTATTTGAAGCCAGGCCCCGCCTCAGAGAATTACAGCTCATTCTACTAGATCAGTCTCCACTTTGTGGGCTTTTAAGAATGAAGCTTCAGTTGATCAGATTTGCAAAGCAGCAACTTGGTCTTCTTTGCATACATTTACTAAATTCTACCATTTTGATGTATTTGCTTCTTCAGAAGCAGTTTTTGGTAGAAAAGTTCTTCAGGCAGCTGTTTCAGTTTGATTCTTCTGCTGATGTTTTAAGTTTTTCTTTTCATTATGAGAATAACTTATATTTTGGGTTGTGGATTATTTTTTCAGCGAGAAATGGCTGTTGTTTCTTTTTATCCCTCCCTCTCTAGTGACTCTTGAGTGGAGTTCCACATCTTGGGTATTGATATCCCATACATCACTAGCTCATGGACTCTTGCCAATTACATGAAAGAAAACATAATTTATGTAAGAATTTACCTGATAAATTAATTTCTTTCATATTGGCAAGAGTCCATGAGGCCCACCCTTTTTATGGTGGTTATGATTTTTTCGTATAAAGCACAATTATTTCCAAATTCCTTTGTTGATGCTTTTTACTTCTTTCTTTATCACCCCACTTCTTGGCTATTCGTTAAACTGAATTGTGGGTGTGGTGAGGGGTGTATTTATAGGCATTTTGAGGTTTGGGAAACTTTGCCCCTCCTGGTAGGATTGTATATCCCATACATCACTAGCTCATGGACTCTTGCCAATTACATGAAAGAAATGAATTTATCAGGTAAATTCTTACATAAATTATGTTATATTTATGTAGGACAGACATCTACTTACAGTCTACTCAAGTTCGGAAGATTTTCATGAAGGCAAACATCTGCTATCCGATGTAGTCAAGATCCCTATGAGCAAAGGTGACACGACTTTGAAAAGTGGAAGCAGTAAGCAGTTTCACGTCGAGTACCTGTCCCGACTCTGCATGTAACCTCATTATCCATACCCGAATGAGAGACTGAAGTTTTCAATTGCGGTGGAAAAAAGGATCCGGAAGTGAGCATTAATACAGATACCCGGACCGCTACTCACCGCAGAGATCCGGAGGAGAATATTGGTGCAAATACCCGGACCGCTACTTACCGCAGTTTCCTGGAAAGCTGCATTTGTCGTGGGCTATATGCAACAACAGTCTGCAACAAAGTATCGCAATCCATGCTAGCTAGAGAGGACATTCTTACCTCAGAGCCCTAGCACACAAGTCCTATTACAAAGGTTTGGATTACAAGCAAAGAAAAAGTTTTGAAAAATTTCCCTTTAAACACTCTTTTCTTCATTTGGAGCCTGGGCCTAGGCAGAAACGGACTCCTTATGAACCTGTGGGGGTTTTTCATTTCTCTGAACCATAAGGAGGACTTTTAATCAGGTTGTATATATGATTGTAGTCAATCTGTTTGGTTAATAGCTATTTCTCCCTGCTTAGCATGAATCGATTAAATGTTGCTACACTTGTTGCTGCTCCAGCAATATATTACAATAGATATTTTGTTTCATTATCCCACTGCAGTGGTAGTAATATATTTATCTAGTACCTAGACAAGATGCAAATGTCTTTTCAGTATGTTTGCTACTTTTTATAAATAAACCTGTCGTGATATCTGAACCTATGTGCATCCGTGTATGTGTCTCCTAATAGCTTCCAGCCAAGCTCCTAACTGGGTAAAATGAAGTTCTATAGAGTGCTGAAATCCCCCATCTTTACACAGTAACTCATATAGCTCTACTGTGGCACATTATCTTTTCTAACAAGTTTTGAAGATATATATATATATATATATATATATATATATATATATATGTATATGACACACACACACACACATATATATATATATATATACACAGTATATATATATATATATATATATATATATATATATATATATATATATATATATATGTTGTGTGTCTCGTTAAAATATAGGGCTGGTCTTTTATTTTTTCCAGGGCTGCTTTTTATTCCCAGTACGGCCTTGCCTTCTTGCTTAAGTGCACTCTTGAAGCGGAACAGAAGCCGGTAGCTGCTGCTACCCTACGTACTCATCCGGACACGCAGGGACTCTCTCAACTCCCACACAGTTCTCCTACAACAGCGATGGATAAGTACTTGAAAAGGAAAAAAAGGAAAAATGCCGACTCTGAGCTAGGCCCTGGAAATAATTCAAAAGGAGAGCCTGGTGTGAGTGGTGAACAAAAAAAAAAAGCAAAAACGGTGAGCTCAAGGCAATATAACAAAAGTTATCTTTCGTTTGGAATTACTTTCACCGGCGATCCGACTGCACCAAAACCGTTATGCTTGGTGTGTGGGGAAAAGCTATCCAACCATGCCATGGTCCCAAGCAAGCTTAAACGCCATCTCCAAACAAAACACCCATCACTTCAAAACAAGAACACAGATGACGTTTAAGCACTGCCTACGGCGGAATGGGCAACTCCGCCCCGCGCGGCTTATTGTAAAAATAATTGCGGTCCCCAGTGTCCTGGTCTAATGTAGCCCACAAACGGTATCGCCTCTGGGCTGAGCTTGCACCGCTAGCAATGTGTACACTGACTGGACTTTAAGTAACAGACCAATATGCAGTTCCATCATTATTTACATTGCGTCACAATGTGTGGGTTGTTCTAGGGTGTCCTACTAGCAATGATAATAAAACTATGTATAGAATCCTCAGCACGCTCATAGCGCTCCCCCTTAGACATCATGGAACCCTTTACTGTGTATTATGGTTTCTAGGCACAGATCTAATGTGCTTGCAGTCAGGCTTACAGTTATAATGCATATAAAGGACCACTCAATGCAGTAGAATTACATAATTAACAAGTGCATAATAAAAAGACAAGGCAATAGCACTTACTCTGAATTTCAAATAAGCAGTAGATTTTTTTTCTGACAAATTTATTTTTTTCTCCCATTTTCCGGCCCCCTGTATGTGACAAACATCATCCAATCACAGACTAGTATACGTATACCCTGTGAGCTTGTGCACATACTCTGTAGGAACTTGTTCCCCAGAAAGTGTGAATATTAAAAAAGACTATTCAAATTTTGATAATGGAAGTAAATTGGAAATTGTCTTATATATACACATACACACAAACATGCACACAGAATGTTTGGCAGTCTCGTGCAAACACACATGCAGATTAAAAGCAACATGAAATAGTTACAGCATTTGGCCAAATGGTGATAGCCCAGGACCACGTCAAGGTCTCTTCATCACTGGGTCCCTAACATACAGCCACACAATGCATGCCTTCAATCAAACAAAGATACAAAAAGGGTGACACAGGCCTTTTCTAATTTACCGAGACACATACAAAAACACGGAGATGGACTTCACTTTTAAACTGGACAGGGTGCACAGCTCTCATTGACTCCAGTCATACCTAGGTGCAAAACCCATAGAGAAAATTACACAACAAACAGAAAGTCTGACACTGTTTTTCAAACACACAGCTAGAGTTAAAGCAAAACAGAAGAGTTTTACGTTTTAATCTAGGTGCGTGCTTGCAAAAGTTCCCCTCATGCCCCCCCTCCAGACACCCATGCTTTCACATTTCAAGGATTTCAAACAATTATAATACAGTAATAATGACAAAAGAATATATACATGGTACAAAACAAAGTCTGATTATCACTTTAACTACTCCTGCATAGAACACCACTTAAGCAAAGAAAACACAGATTTATTTTTTTTATTAAATAATATTACAATTAAAGAAGTATACCAATTTTTTGTTATTATTTATAGTTATATACAGTCATTCGTATCTACAAAAATAGGTAATAAACATTGTAATAAAAAATTTAAATTTTAAACAACTGATGTGAGATCTGAAGTCCAAAAGGTTAGAAGCCTAAAAAAAAAGAGAAATCATAGACTTAATACAAACATGTCTTTCGAGAGCCTAGTAAAATGTTTTTTAAGTGATAAGCACACATTATATATATATATATATATATATATATATATATATATATATATATATATATATATATATATACACACACACACAGACACACACACACATATAGCTGCATGTTAGCACTGCTACAGTTTCCATTTATCTTGTGAGATAAACATCGCTCCTTTCCATGTGAGTAGTTACTTGTAGACATAAGCATTCTGCAGCTGTCGATTCCAGAAGTAGACGGCCACTCGTGGACTTTGGCTATTTTCAGTGTCCGATTTATGCTCACTTTAATGAGTTTGCACTCTGCTCAAAAAGCAAAGACAGTAGGATTGTGGTATGCTTTTTTACTGGTCTGCACAAGGGTTTTTCTTTTCTTTAAGTTTCAGATAAAATTCACCCATGTAAAATGCTGGAATCTTTGACTCAATTATGAGTTTCTATTGGATGTTTCCATTTTAAAAGCAATTCTAATTTACAGACGAGGAAACATTGTATCTTATAAAAGTAATAGGGCAAACATGACCTAGCTTTAAAGAAAGTTTTCCAAAGTTTAC
Source organism: Bombina bombina (assembly GCF_027579735.1). Taxonomy (NCBI): domain Eukaryota; kingdom Metazoa; phylum Chordata; class Amphibia; order Anura; family Bombinatoridae; genus Bombina; species Bombina bombina. The sequence goes on from NC_069500.1 coordinate 1,248,838,981, forward strand.
CTACATTAAACCTGTTAATCTTCCTGCTCTTGCTTGAGATACATTGTGCAATCAAGCACTCTCTTCAGCTGGCTGCCAGTCACTTTCTCTGAGCACATCGGGCAAGTGGTTTCAGACTCCAGCAATCTGTGGAGGAAAATACAATAATTTTTATATTTTATTTTTATAAATGTATTTAACTTTTTATAAAAGATCACAGGAAAGGTCAAATGTTTCATGGATAAGAAGCCTTTAAAACGGACCTGTTACCCTCTATATGTTGCTAAATTATTTAACAACTATATTTTAAAATTGCAAGATCTCAAGTGTGTACTATATATTGCCTAAAGAAAACCCATAACAACCCAACTCAGCAAAAATAAAGAAATAAATAAAAACCATGTCCCGCTATTCCTCTTCACCTTTATATATTTATTGTCTCACTTTTTCCCCAAACCATCTACACCAAACTTCTCTGTGGTCTCTAGGATTTCTTTCAGGTACAGTTACTTCAGTCTATGAAACTGTTCCATCTTCTAGAAATTATTTGTTTAACCTATAGCTATTAAATTGGAAGTTGTAAAGTGACAAAAGGGAAAAGCAGACCTCCGTTTTCCAATTTCCTCTCTACTTCTTTTCATATTTCATTCAAACATTACCAATCTGACAGATGAAATCTGTTTTTTTAATAAATAATTTGAATTATAATTCAAGTGCTTCCTGTAGCTAGGGAGATATTTACCTGATTTGTGTTTTCTTTTTCTATTCCCAAAGTTCTCTTATTTCCTTATTTCCATTTATTTAGTTAAATAGAATCTTAGATGTCTAATAAAAAAGGGCAGCTACTAAATTGAAGAAAAGCTTAAATTATGCTTACCTGATAATTTTCTTTTCTTCTGTACGGGGACAGTCTGCATTCATTACTTTTGGGAAATACAGAACCTGGCCACCAGGAGGAGGCAAAGACACCCCAGCCAAAGTGCTTAAATACCGCCCCCACTTTCTCATAACCCCAGTCATTCTGCCAAGGGAACAAGGAACAGTAGGAGAAATAGTAGGGTGAAAAAGGTGCCAGAAGAACGAATTACAAAATACAATGAAGGCCGCGCACAGAAAAAAACGGACAGGGAGCTGTGAACTCTCCCCGTACAGAAGAAAAGAAAATTATCAGGTAAGCATAATTTAAGTTTTACTTCCTAAAACGGGGAGAGTCCACAGCTGCATTCATTACTTTTGGGAAATCAATACCCAAGCTTATAGAGGACACTGAATGCAAGACCGGCGGGAACAAAAAGGCGGCCCATTCTGATGGCACGTTAGCCTGTCACAACCCGGATTCCCAACAAAAAAACTACTTCAACAGAAGCAGGAGAAAACAAAAACATGGAAAGAGGACAAGGTAACTGCCCATCAATTAAAACCATAAGGATCCCTGTTAGCGATCATTCATAAATAATGGACTCCACTGAGCACAAAAGCCTCTGAGGAGACAAAAGTCCCACTTAAAGGGACATGAAACCCAAAAGTTTCTTTCATGATTTAGGTAGAACATACAATTTTAAACAACTTTCCACTTACTTCTATTATCAAATTTGTTTCATTCTCTTGGTATCATTTGTTGAAGGAGCACCAATGCACTTCTGGTTTCTAACTGAACACATGGGTGAGCCAATGACAATCTGTGTATTTATGCAGCCACCAATCAGCAGCTAGAACCTAGTTCTTTGCTGCTCCTGAGCTGACCTAGAAAACCCATTCAGCAAAGGATAACAAGAGAAGGAAGCAAATTAAATAATAGAAGTCAATTGGAAAGTTGTTTAAAATTGTATGCTCTGTCTGAATCATGAATGCCTAATTATGACTTTACTGTCCCTTTAACCGAAGCACACAAAATTAAATCCTCTCCCTGATCAATGGCAAGGGAAACAACAAACAATCTCCCCACACCACATTCTCCCAAACTAAAAGGAAAGGAAGAATCAGATTAGAAGGTCTGAAAGAACCTCCATAAACAATCCCTGAAGACTCAAGGACAAAACAGAGAGAGAAGCCCCCAACATAACTTGCAAAAGGGGCGGGCTACCAGGCTGCAAGAGGACAAGCCCCGTAGGGAAGACCCTGCCGACAGAGGAGAGCAAGGAAAGGAAATATTCCAGACCACCTCCTACATGGACCCAAAAGGAACCAATGTAAAACCTTAACCAGAATCGAAGTCCCGGAAGGACAAAAGTAAAACAAAATTATCTTACCATAGACAGCAGTCTGGTACAGCGAAACTGAACACCCGTAGGTTCAAAAACCCCAGGAGCAGAACAGGAATAGAACAGTAATATCCGTTTACGCCCCAAAACGAAAGCCTCAGGCTTCCATCGGATAGGCAGTCAGACTAAACGTCAAACCAAAATAACTAGCCAACCGAGTAGCTAGCAAATTTGTACCATGACATTCCAGTAAAGGAAACAAGAGAAAAACTCAGAAAGCAGGGCGGACCAACTCCCCCACTACTAGAAAACGGGGAAAGGGAGGACAACACCCTGACCAATAAGGAAGAACCAACTAAGCGCTAAGGGAAGGTTCCCGAACCAACCGTAAGGTCTCCCAACCTAAGGAAAGGATCCAGACAAGATGCAAGGTCGATGCCCAAATAGAGCAGTAAGAATTTCTGACCCCTACACCGATCAAACTGACTACTACAGAAGCGACTGGCAAGGTCCAAAGGACAAGAGAGATTAAAAAAAAAATCCCAGCATCGACAAGGCCTGGAGATCAGATAACGAATCTCCAGCCACGATTTCCAAAGGAAAAGAAGGAGGAAGAGGCACCGACACCCAGAGAGACTAGCTCGGGTTTCAGGATACCTATCCTTACTTCCACTCAGAAAACCGAAGGGAGGGTATCACTTCAGACAAGAAAAACCCTCGACCCACTGAGCTCCTAGAGTCAGATGAGGAAAACTACCTCCGGAGGAGCCAACTGGAAAGGAGCAGTAGACCAGATCCTTCCAAAAAGAAGGAAAGCGTAGAAACCTAGGAATACTCTAGCAGAGAAAATCCCAGGAAAAACTTCCTCCATCTCTCCAGAAGAGAGAAAAAGAACCGCTCCAGTAGGAAGAAGGAGAGTTCCCCAGGCCCTGGAAACCAAACCTGCTACTGGACGCCAGACATATCCAAGACTATTAAAATCTGGAAAACAGATTAACTAGAGTGCCAACCGGACACCCAAAACCAGGAGCCGGATCAAAAGCCAAAACCTTGCGGAACAACCACAAGTTACTCTTTCTGGAAATGAAATTGCACAAGAGTTGATGCAATCTCTGCCAAACCTCCATGGGGTCTTGAGCTCTGATCTCTGGAGATGTATCCCAGTGACTGTTCCCTCAGCCCTAGAGGGCTTCTAGGATAACACCTACAGGGAGTGCAGAATTATTAGGCAAGTTGTATTTTTGAGGATTAATTTTATTATTGAACAACAACCATGTTCTCAATGAACCCAAAAAACTAATTAATATCAAAGCTGAATAGTTTTGGAAGTAGTTTTTAGTTTGTTTTTAGTTATAGCTATTTTAGGGGGATATCTGTGTGTGCAGGTGACTATTACTGTGCATAATTATTAGGCAACTTAACAAAAAACAAATATATACCCATTTCAATTATTTATTTTTACCAGTGAAACCAATATAACATCTCAACATTCACAAATATACATTTCTGACACTCAAAAACAAAACAAATACAAATCAGTGACCAATATAGCCACCTTTCTTTGCAAGGACACTCAAAAGCCTGCCATCCATGGATTCTGTCAGTGTTTTGATCTGTTCACCATCAACATTGCGTGCAGCAGCAACCACAGCCTCCCAGACACTGTTCAGAGAGGTGTACTGTTTTCCCTCCTTGTAAATCTCACATTTGATGATGGACCACAGGTTCTCAATGGGGTTCAGATCAGGTGAACAAGGAGGCCATGTCATTAGATTTTCTTCTTTTATACCCTTTCTTGCCAGCCACGCTGTGGAGTACTTGGACGCGTGTGATGGAGCATTGTCCTGCATGAAAATCATGTTTTTCTTGAAGGATGCAGACTTCTTCCTGTACCACTGCTTCAAGAAGGTGTCTTCCAGAAACTGGCAGTAAAACTGGGAGTTGAGCTTGACTCCATCCTCAACCCGAAAAGGCCCCACAAGCTCATCTTTGATGATACCAGCCCAAACCAGTACTCCACCTCCACCTTGCTGGCGTCTGAGTCGGACTGGAGCTCTCTGCCCTTTACCAATCCAGCCACGGGCCCATCCATCTGGCCCATCAAGACTCACTCTCATTTTATCAGTCCATAAAACCTTAGAAAAATCAGTCTTGGGATATTTCTTGGCCCAGTCTTGACGTTTCAGCTTGTGTGTCTTGTTCAGTGGTGGTCGTCTTTCAGCCTTTCTTACCTTGGCCATGTCTCTGAGTATTGCACACCTTGTGCTTTTGGGCACTCCAGTGATGTTGCAGCTCTGAAATATGGCCAAACTGGTGGCAAGTGGCATCTTGGCAGCTGCACGCTTGACTTTTCTCAGTTCATGGGCAGTTATTTAGCGCCTTGGTTTTTCCACACGCTTCTTGCGACCCTGTTGACTATTTTGAATGAAACGCTTGATTGTTCGATGATCACGCTTCAGAAGCTTTGCAATTTTAAGAGTGCTGCATCCCCCTGCAAGATATCTCACTATTTTTGACTTTTCTGAGCCTGTCAAGTCCTTCTTTTGACCCATTTTGCCAAAGGAAAGGAAGTTGCCTAATAATTATGCACACCTGATATAGGGTGTTGATGTCATTAGACCACACCCCTTCTCATTACAGAGATGCACATCACCTAATATGCTTAATTGGTAGTAGGCTTTCGAGCCTATACAGCTTGGAGTAAGACAACATGCATAAAGAGGATGATGTGGTCAAAATACTCATTTGCCTAATAATTCTGCACTCCCTGTACAAAGTCCGAAGACAAAGGAAAAACCCAAAAGAGATCAGAACTTCAACCTTAGAAATTAATCCCTGATTGAGAGAATATGACAGTCTCCAAAGATCCAGTCTGGATCAACCCCGAAAAAACCTATAACACAAGAAATTAATGAATGAACGAACATCCTAAAAACTCCTAGCAGACGGCGGCAAGAGAGACTGCATAAAAATCCCTCAGATCCCCAAGTATAAGGATCAAAAAGGAGGATACTGCAAGGAAAAAGCGGTCCCGAAGAACCGGGTCTCCTCAACCAAATGACCGGAAGTCCCCACCCAAAAGGCAAGAGGAAGCGAAAAGTACAGCTATCCTCAAAAAAGAGGAGAAAGGCACTGGCGAAGGAAATCTTAAAATAGGACAATTCAGAAGGCGGAGCTAAATGGCGAAGAGAACAGTCGCACTGAACAAGAGCTCCAGGGGGGAAAAAAATCACTTTAAATTGATTTCTAATCGATTATTGGAGCCAATCCGCTTAAAAGTAATAGAAAGATTCTATGCTATATTGGATCAACATTAACAGCAAGTGGGGACCGGCTTGTTTACTTCACCAGGAATTGACAGGAAAGAGTGATTACGGGCCTTCTCACTGAGGAAAAGCAGAGGAACAGCGGGACTACGCAACGGAACTCTGTGTCTGGGTAAACCCCGGGGGACCGGGGATCGGAGGGGGTGTCATAGCAAGGAAATAACGGCTCATAGACCCAGCTGGATGAGAAGAGAGGTGAGCTAAGCCGGACGACATCAGACAACAAAGGAGTGAGTACTCAAAGATTTTTCTCATGTCCCATCAACAAACATCTTTTTATGTGTAGAACACTGAGCCTATAGCACATATCTGAAGCAATCACGGCTTAACCGCAGTTTAACAGGCAGCTCTCAAAATAAAAAAAAAATTCTTTTGGCGTGAGTCGCCATTTTGAGTGCCGTTATAGAGTGCCGCCCAGACCCGTGACTGCCCGACTCTGCCTTTGACTCCCCGACTCTGCCCTTGACTCATTGGCATTATAAGATCATCAGACTTGCAAATTGGAGCGATAGTACTATTACTGGGAAAGCATTAGCCTGGAGCTAGAGGTCTAGCACACTGCATCAGCATTGCAGCTGAGAGTACACATTGCTCCTAACGTAGAGAGTTCTGGAGAGAACACAGGCAGAGACTCTTTGACTATACTTGCCATAACAGTCATCTCCTTTGTATAAGGGCCCATGACTGGGTCAATTGATTATTCCTTATTACTAATGCTGGGTGGAGATATAGTGCACTCCCCCCCCCCCCCTTTCCTGCTAATATCTCAATTGGTAGGTCATATCCCCAGATCCATTTTTCGTTACCGTCCTTGTGCGGACAAACTTCCTGGGGAGTAGTGCACTGTTCAGAAGCTAAAGGATATTGCAGATGCAGGAAAAGCCATAAAACACAGGAGTGAGACTTTTTAGTTCAATGCATTATTTTGAATGAGTCATTAGCTCTTGAAACTTAGGGGAAATCAGATTATCTCAGACACCTCACCAAACATCCGGTCCATAAACACTTTACTTCCTACCCTGACCCACATTACCAGTCAGTAAAGAGCCAGGATAAGATTAGGAAGTCTCTCTGAGATAATATTGAACTACATCGAACAAACCCTGATTTTGCCCTGGGAATAAAGACATTGCATATATAATAAATAGCAAGAAAGCTAAGAAACATGCTACATCCTAACCCTTGAAATAATTAATCTTGCATAATAGTGACAAGTAGCACCAATGACCTGATGTAAAGATCTATCCTCCCTATGACCTCCTAACTCCGATATAATAGTGTATCTCCATCAACAGTATAGAGTGGAGCTTGTTTCGGACATCAAAACTACAAATACCTTGCAGAATTACATCTATAATCCCTGTCAGAGTTCATTATTGAACTAACATTAATATGAAAAGTAGAAGTCATTCAGTTAAGGACTACTTGGCTAAGGCTGAATCCAAACAAAAATCAGCTGACAAAATGTTATCTCCAACAAAGAAAACATTTTCTCAAGACAAAAGTAATCCAGAAATTCAGAGTTCAACAGATATACAAAATAGAAACTTGCTCTCACAAATAAAAGCTATCTTCCAAGAAAAATGTAAGTCTGCTTTGTCAGAACTAAGGAGAGAGATACAAGAAATAGGGCATAGAACGTCTGACATAGAAGAAAAATTGGATGACATAACTGAGGAGATCCCACAAATCAAGACCACTCTGCTAGACCATTCCATCTATATTAGAAAGTTAGAGGATCAAGTAGAAGACCTGTAGAATAGGTCACGACGTTCTAATATAAGGATCAGAAACTTACCGGAAACTTATAAGAACTTAAAAGAAGCTGTCACCAATTTGCTTCATTGATTGGCACCAGAGATAGAGATCCCTATGCTCCTCATGGATAGAGCTCACCGAGCTTTAACTAAGCCCTCTCAACTGGCAACCCAAGACGTAATTGTAAAGATGCACTATTTCCATATCAAAGAAGAAATAATGAAAGCAGCTAGAAATGCGCGTAACCTCAAGTTTGAAGTTAATGAAATCCAGATATAAACAGATCTTTCACCAACGACTTTACGTAGAAGGAGGGAGATGAGGCCAGTAATACAAATCCTCACTAAGGAGAACATTCAATTTCGGTGGTACTTTCCCTTCAAGTTGACTTTTGCCTTTTTAAAATGGTACCTATTCTTGTGCCTCAACTAAAGAAGCCTTACGCCTCTTAGAGCAGTTGAAATTACTACCAGAGCTAGTAGCAGCTCCAGAATCTCCAAAACAACAAAGAAAATGCTTCCAGAGAGACTGGACTCTAGTGGGCAAAAATGCCAAATCCAAGAGAGCCAAAACAAGTCAGAATATCGATGTTACAAATGGTCCACCGGAAAGGTCGGCTACACCACCACCTTGATTATTAACTGAGTCTGCTCATCTGGTCTGACTTTTCTCTCCTATGAGATCAAATAACTTGTAGGCTCCTAATAGATGGTTGGAGAGCCATAAACAAAAACTACACATATTTTTCGACAGTCCATAGTATATACTCCAAAATTGATTATATTCTATTAAGCCAAATTATGTTACCTTTATTAACTGGAGCAAAAATTATTAACTGTTCCTGGTCAGACCACTAAATAGTGGAATTAACACTAATTCACACTAAGTTTGTTAGGGGTCTCTTGATTTCTGAATCCAACAAATTAAGGATTCGAGAAAAAAATAAATTAGATGAACTTAAACATGAGATCTCCATTCTCTGAACTCAATCCCTACAACAGCCTAGCAAAAGCATAACTAAAAAACTTAAGGAAAAAAAAGTAAATTTATGCTTCCCTGATAAATAAATTTCTTCTATGGTAAGACGAGTCCACGGATTCATCCTTTACTTGTGGGATATTATCCTCCTGCTAACAGGAAGCGGCAAAAAGCACCACAGCAGAGCTGTCTATATAGCTCCTCCCTTAGCTCCACCCCCCAGTCATTCGACCGAAGGTACAGGAAGGAAAGGAGAAACTACAAGGTGCAGAGGTGACTGAAGTGTAAATCAAAAAAATATAATCTGTCTTAAAATGACAGGGCGGGCCGTGGACTCGTCTTACCATAGAAGAAATTAATTTATCAGGTAAGCATAAATTTACTTTTCTTCTATAAAGGTAAGACGAGTCCACGGATTCATCCTTTACTTGTGGAATACAATACCAAAGCTACAGGACACGGATGAACAGGAGGGACAAGACAGATGGTTAAACAGAAGGCACCACTGCTTGAAGAACTTTTCTCCCAAAAATAGCCTCCGAAGAAACAAAGGTATCAAATTTGTAAAATGTGGAAAAGGTATGAAGCGAAGACCAAGTCGCAACCTTAAACAATCTGTTCAACAGAAGAATCATTTTTAAAAGCCCATGTGGAAGCCACCACCCTAGTAGAGTGAGCTGTAATTCTTTCAGGAGGCTGCTGTCCAAACGGATGATGCTTTTCAGCCAAAAGGCAAAAGAGGTAGCCGTAGCTTTTTGACCTCTACGTTTTCCAGAATAGACAACAAACAAAGATGATGTTTGACGGAAATCTTTGGTCGCTTGCAAGTAAAACTTTAAAGCACGAACCACGTCCAAGTTGTGCAATAGACGCTCCTTCTTGGAGAAAAGATTAGGACACAGAGAAGGAACAACAATTTCCTGATTAATATTCTTATTAGTAACAACCTTAGGAAGGAAACCAGGTTTTGTACGCAAAACCACCTTATTAGCAGGGAAAACAAGATAAGGCGAGTCACATTGCAATGCAGATAGTTCAGAAACTCTTCGAGCTGAAGAGATAGCAACTAAAAACAGAACTTTCCAAGATAGAAGCTTAATATCTATGGAATGCATAGGTTCAAACGGAACCCCTTGAAGAACCTAAAGAACTAAATTCAAACTCCATGGCGGAGCAACAGGTTTAAACACAGGCTTGATTCTAACTAAAGCCTGACAGAACGACTGAACGTCTGGAACATCTGCCAGACGTTTGTGCAGTAGAATTGACAAAGCAGATATCTGTCCCTTTAAAGGAACTAGCTGATAGCCCCTTCTCCAATCCTTCTTGGAGAAAGGACAAAATCCTAGGAATCCTGATCTTACTCCATGAGTAGCCTTTGGATTCGCACCAATAAAGATATTTACGCCATATCTTATGATAAATTTTCCTGGTGACAGGCTTTCGAGCCCAAATCAAGGTATCTATGACCGACTCAGAGAACCCCTGCTTGGATAAGATCAAGCATTCAATCTCCAAGCAGTCAGTCGCAGAGAAACTAGATTTGGATGCTGGAACGGACCTTGAATCAGAAGGTCCTGACTCAGTGGCAGAGTCCATGGTGGAAGAGATGACATGTCCACCAGGTCTGCATACCAAGTCCTCCATGGCCACGCAGGTGCTATCAAAATCACCGAAGCTCTCTCCTGTTTGATTCTGGCAATCAAACGAGGAAGGAGAGGAAATGGTGGAAACACATAAGCCAGGTTGAATGACCATGGTACTGCTAGAGCATCTATCAGTACTGCCTGAGGATCCCTTGACCTGGACCCGTATCGAGGAAGTTTGGCATTCTGACGAGGCGCCATCAGGTCCAATTCTGGTGTGCCCCATTGCTGAATCAATTGAGCAAAGACCTCCGGATGGAGTTCCCACTACCCCGGATGAAAAGTCTGACGGCTTAGAAAATCCGCTTCCCAGTTCTCCACTCCTGGGATATAGATTGCTGATAGATGGCAAGAGTGAGTCTCTGCCCTTTGAATTATTTTGGTAACCTCTATCATCGCTAGAGAACTCATGGTTCCCCCCTGATGATTGATATATGCAACAGTCGTGATATTGTCCAACTGGAATCTTATGAATCTGGCCGACGCCAGCTGAGGCCATGCCTGAAGCGCGTTGAATATCGCTCTCAGTTCTAGAATATTTATCTGGAGGAGGGCCTCCTCCTGAGTCCACAATCCCTGTGCTTTCAGGGAATTCCAGACTGCACCCCTGCCCAATAGGCTGGCGTCCGTCGTCACTATGACCCACGCTGGCCTGCGGAAACACATTCCCTTGGACAGATGATCCTGTGACAACCACCAAAGAAGAGAGTCTCTGGTCTCTTGGTCCAGATGTATCGGAGGAGATAAATCTGCATAATCCCCATTCCACTTTTGAGCATGCAAAGTTGCAGTGGTCTGAGATGCAAGCGAGCAAACGGAACTATGTCCATTGCCGCTACCATTAAGCCGATTACCTCCATACACTGAGCCACTGACGGGCGAGAAATGGAATGAAGAGCTCGGCAGATGGATAAAATTTTTGATTTCCTGACCTCCGTCAGAAAAATTTTCATGTCCACCGAATCTATCAGAGTTCCCAGGAAAGGAACTCTTGTGAGAGGGATAAGTGAACTCTTTTGTACGTTCACCTTCCACCCGTGAGATCTTAGAAAAGCCACCACGATGTCCGTGTGAGACTTGGCTAGTTGGAAAGTTGATGCCTGGATTAAGATATCGTCCAGATAAGGCACCACAGCTATGCCCCGCGGCCTTAGAACCACCAGAAGGGACCCTAGCACCTTTGTGAAAATTCTGGGAGCTGTGGCCAACCCGAAGGGAAGAGCCACAAACTGGCGAACCTGAGGAACTGGTGATGATCTTTGTGGATAGGAATGTGTAGATACGCATCCTTTAAGTCCACGGTGGTCATATATTGACCCTCCTGGATCATTGGCAAAATAGTCCGAATGGTATCCATCTTGAAGGATGGAACTCTGAGGAGATCCAAAATTGGTCTGAAGGTTCCCTCTTTTTTGGAAACCACAAACAGATTGGAGTAGAACCCTTGCCCCTGTTCTGTCTTTGGCACTGGGCAGATCACTACCATGGTATATAGGTCTTCTACACAGCGTAAGAACGCCTCTCTTTTTGTCTGGTTTACAGACAATTGAGAAAGATGGAATCTCCCCCTTGGGGGAGAATCTTTGAAATCTAGAAGATACCCCTGGGTTACAATTTCTAAAGCCCAGGAGTCCTGAACGTCTCTTGCCCAAGCCTGAGCGAAGAGAGAAAGTCTGCCCCCTACTAGATCCGGTCCCGGATCGGGGGCTACCCCTTCATGCTGTCTTGGTGGCAGCAGCGGGCTTCTTGGCCTGTTTACTCTTGTTCCAAGACTGGTTAGGTCTCCAGACTGACTTGGATTGAGCAAAATTCCCCTCTTGCTTTGCGGAAGGGGAAGAGGTAGAGGGACCACCTTTGAAGCTCCGAAAAGAATGAAAATTATTTTGTTTGGTCCTCATCTTATTCGTCTTATCCTGAGGAAGGGCATGGCCTTTCCCTCCAGTGATGTCTGAAATGATCTCATTCAGTTCAGGCCCGAATAGGGTCTTACCCTTGAAAGGGATGGCTAAAAGCTTAGCCTTTGATGACACATCAGCAGACCAGGACTTAAGCCATAACGCTCTACGCGCTAAAATGGCAAAACCTGAATTCTTCGCCACTAATTTAGCCAATTGAAAAGTGGCAACTGTAATAAACTCTTGCTTGAAGAAATTAAAAACTAATATTTTATCACCTCTTTCACTTTACCCTTCCTAGTACTTAGAGTAGGCAAAGAGAATGACTGGGGGGTGGAGCTAAGGGAGGAGCTATATAGACAGCTCTGCTGTGCTGCTCTTTGCCACTTCCTGTTAGCAGGAGGATAATATCCCACAAGTAAAGGATGAATCCGTGGACTCGTCTTACCTTTATAGAAGAAATACAGAATTAAACCAAATACTTGACAAAGAAGCGGTATATGCTATCAAATTTATAGACACCCAGTACTATCTGTATGGGAATAAGCCTGACAAAATGCTGGCCAACAAATTAAAAGATATTATCCGAAATACTTCAGTCCCCCAATTACAACAAACAGATGGCACAATCACTAATGACCTTCTGAAAATAGCAGACATTTTTGCAGATTACTATAATGATCTATATAATCTCACTCCTAATGCCATAAACGCAGATAAACTTAAAGAATTGGATCACTTTATAAAATCGTCTCAATTGCCTAAAATAACTTTAGAAGATAAGGACGTTTTGAACGCACCACTAATGTTTCAGGAAGTCTCCTTCGCAATTAAAGATATCAAAAGGAATAAAACTCCAGGCCCGGATGGATTTGTGGGCTTCTTCTATAAAATTCTCATCCCACAATTAGTTAAACTATTTAATCTAATTATGCAAGGCATAAGCTTGCAATATTGTCAGAATTATAGGTCCATTTTCCTTATAAATAAGAATATCAAACTATTTACCAAAATGTTAGCAAATAGATTGAACACAGTCATTAAAATTTTGAAAAAAATTGTATTCAAACCCTGAAGCATTTGTGAGATTAGCGGTTTACTAATCCAAGAGAATAAAAATTAGAAATGGGACTAGACACGGTTGCCCCTTATCCCCCCTTTTATTTGCACTTAGTATTGAATCCTTAGCTACTAGGATTAGAGATGACACAGATATTGCTGGAATCCCAGTTGATTCACAGAATTTTAAGATTTCCTTGTTTGCAGATGACATACTCTCAATCACAAAACCACTCTTGTCACTTCTGCCCCTATATTCCATTATTCACAAATTTGGCCAACTCTCAGGCTATAAAATGAATGAGGAATAGTGTGAGGCTATTGGGGTACAACTACCTCAACATACAAAAAAATTATTAGAGTTACTTTTCTTTTAAATGGCCCAAAAACAAACTTAAATACCTAGGAATTAATCTAACGGCTAATGTACATAATTTATATAAAGAAAACTGTATTCCAATGCTTAAACACGTCAAAACATTAATGAATAAATGGGCCCAGCATAAAATCCCTCTATATGGGAGAATTGTTGTGAAAAAAATGACAATATTGCCGAAAATACTATATCTATTTAGGTCCCTTCCCATATCAATTCCGATTCAAGAACTCCGAGTCCAGAAGGAAATTTTGAATTTTATTTGGCAAGGGAAACAGGCATGTATTAATAGGTACCTGGTTGGTTAGATGGTTAGAAATAGAAAAAATAGGTGTGGGGGTCCCCAATCTGGTCGCATACTATTATGTGGCTCGAATGGCTCAAACATTGCATTGAAGCAAACCTGATAGTGAGAAACAATGGGTTAAATTGGAAACCGTTCTTCTCGAAACAGACCAGATATTTAAAGTTTTGTGGTCTTCTAAAAAGTATAGACCTATACGATATAAACTGTTTATAGCAATAGAACACATCATCCGTTTATGGGATGTCTTCACACGTAAGTTCCCCCCCCCCCCTTGACTCTCTTAATAGCTAACAAGGGATTATATAAGATAGCAGATGCCTTTCAACAAAATAAACCCATAACCTACAATATGAGAGTCTGGATCCAACTGATAGTCACCTTTGGTTTCATTATCTTCAATTAAAATCAAGAATATATAAAGTAATGAGACAGTAATCGCATATATCTAATACATACTTTGAAACAATTTTTCTATCCAAACAAATTATGCGAAACACAATCACAAATTTATACTCTATATTTAACGCTCCTAATAAGGAAAACAAACAGGCCTTTATCAGGAAATGGGAAAGTGAATTGAATAATGCATGGCCTTTAGAGCAATGGGGGACAAATTCTTCTAAAGGAGTGTCCTTCACCATAAATGCTTTCCTGAAGGAAAACTTTTTGAAGGTGGCTTTCAGATGGTATCTATATCCGACAAGATTCTATATTGGAGTAAACATAGAGAGCCACCCCTATTATAGAAATTGTGAAGAAGGTACATATCTACATATGTGGTGGGAATGCCCCAGGGTCAAAGAACGTGGATTCAGGCCTCCCGACTACTGAGTAAGTTTTTCTCTAAATCCTTAAGCCTTAACAAGCCCTCTTACACTTTCCAATAGAATGTATCCTTCCACACCAGAATAAACTAGCTGCAATGATATGTACTATCACTAAATTAAGTATTGTGAGATTCTGGAAATCCCAACCTCCCCCATTCAGCTATATTTTAAACAAATTTGAATATCACTATTATAGAAGTAGCCTAATAGCCAGTATTTTAAATCAACAAATAAATTTGTTGTGGTTTGGGAACCTTACATTATGTTCTATGAAGAAATGAGGAGGAATAATAGTAGAGATATGACTGCTAATCTTGTTTAACCCCTTAATGACCGAGGACGTGCAGGGTACGTCCTCAAAAAAAAGGCAGTTAATGCCTGAGGACGTACCCTGCACGTCCTCGGTGTGGAAAGCAGCTGGAAGCGATCCTGCTCGCTTCCAGCTGCTTTCCGGTTATTGCAGTGATGCCTCGATATGGAGGCATCCTGCAATAACTTTACATGGCCATCCGATGCAGAGAGAGCCACTCTGTGGCCCTCCCTGCACCAGACATCGATGGCCGATATCGTTGGTGGGTGGGAGCCGACTTGGGAGGCGGGTGGGCGGCCATCGGTGTATCTTCTGCCATCAAGGGGGGCGGGATCGGAGGCGGGGCCGTTAGGGGGCGCGCGCGGGGGCGCGCACGTGCACGGAGGTTGGCGGGTGGGCGCGTGCACGGGGCGGGAGCGGGTGGGAACCGCTACACAACGGAAAATATTGCTATGAAAAAGGGCCAAATCTTGTTTGTGCAAAAGCACAAAAATAGATCGTGGAGGGGTGGAGGGTTGGTTTTGTGTGGGGGGAAGCTACACTACAGAAAATTTTAATAAAAATAAAAAAAAACCCATATTTTCTTCTAAACTGGGTACTGGCAGACAGCTGCCAGTACCCAAGATGGCGCATATTAAGTTAGATTGGGAGGGTTATAGAGCTGTTTGGGGGGGATCAGTGAGGTTGGGGGCTAAGGGGGGGATAGTACACAGCAGCATATGTAAATATGCTTTTTAAAAACACAAAAAAACAACAAATATAGCTTTTATTTTAGTACTGGCAGACTTTCTGCCAGTACTTAAGATGGCGGGGACAATTGTGGGGTGGGGGAGGGAAGAGAGCTGTTTGGGAGGGATCAGGGGGTCTGATGTTTCAGGTGGGAGGCTGAGCTCTACACTAAATGTGATATTAACCCTGCAAGCTCCCTACAAGCTACCTAATTAACCCCTTCACTGCTCGCCATAATACACGTGTGATGCGCAGCGGCATTTAGCGGCCTTCTAAATACCAAAAAGCAACGCCAAAGCCATATATGTCTGCTATTTCTGAACAAAGGGGATCCCAGAGAAGCATTTACAACCATTTGTGCCATAATTGCACAAGCTGTTTGAAAATGATTTCAGTGAGAAACCAAAAATTGTGAAAAATTTAACGTTTTTTTTAATTTGATCGCATTTGGCGGTGAAATGGTGGCATGAAATATACCAAAATGGGCCTAGATTAATACTTGGGGTTGTCTACTACACTACACTAAAGCTAAAATTACCCCAAAAAGCTCCCTACATGCTCCCTAATTAACCCCTTCACTGCTGGGCATAATACACGTGTGGTGCGCAGTGGCATTTAGTGGCATTCTAATTACCAAAAAGCAACACCAAAGCCATATAAGTCTGCTATTTCTGAACAAAGGGGATCCCAGAGAAGAATTTACAACCATTTGTGCCATAATTGCATAAGCTGTTTGTAAATAATTTCAGTGAGAATCCTAAAGTTTGTGAAAAAACTCGTGAAAAAGTGAACAATTTTTTTTATTTGATCGCATTTGGCGGTGAAATGGTGGCATGAAATATACCAAAATTGGCCTAGATCAATACTTTGGGATGTCTACTAAAAAAAAATATATACATGTCAATGGATATTCAGAGATTCCTGAAAGATATTAGTGTTCTAATGTAACTAGCGCTAATTTTGAAAAAAAAATGGTTTGGAAATAGCAAAGTGCTATTTGTATTTATGGCCCTATAACTTGCAAAAAAAGCAAAGAACATGTAAACATTGGGTATTTCTAAACTCAGGACAAAATTTAGAAACTATTTAGCATGGGTGTTTTTTGGTGGTTGTAGATGTGTAACAGATTTTGGGGGTCAAAGTTAGAAAAAGTGTATTTTTTTTCAATTTTTCCTCATATTTTATAATTTTTTTTATAGTAAATTATAAGATATGATGAAAATAATGGTATCTTTAGAAAGTCCATTTAATGGCGAGAAAAACGGTATATAATATGTGTGGGTACAGTAAATGAGTAAGAGGAGAATTACAGCTAAACACAAACACCGCAAAAATGTAAAAATAGCCTTGGTCCCAAACGGACAGAAAATGGAAAAGTGCTGCGGTCATTAAGGGGTTAAAGATCTGATCAAAATAAGATAGGGTGTAAATTTACAGAAGACGATTTAGATAGCATTGCTCTTGGTGTAGACTTCTAAATGCAGAAATTATCTTGATAAAGGTTATTCTAAGTTATATTGATAGTGATGTAGACACATACATGTAAATATGGGACTTGTTTGTGTCTTATTGATGTTTATCTTTTGCTTTTGTACTACTCAACATTGAACGTGAATGTATTGTATAATTGTGCAAGATTTCAATAATAAAAAAATGATTTCATCAACAACAAAAAAAAGGACGATTTGATCCACAAAGGAGTACCAATAAAGGGGAACAATCACCCCCTACATCAGGTACAAAAGATCTCTAAGCAGTCATTTGAGGAGGAGGACTCTAGCTCTTGTCCAAAGGACCGCAGGAACTACAAAGATACTGCCACAGCAGAATTCGTAAACCCAGCTAGCCATGCAAGCTATGCAGGGACAAAAAACTTAGCATTGATTACGAACCAACGTCGGAAGGCCCACCAAGATTAAATAAACTAGGACCAGCCAGACATCTAGGAAAGAAGGGCCTCCTATAACTTGTAAACACAAGAAAACAACCTCTTAACAAGAAGTAAGCAAACTTAGAACCCAAACAGGACCAGCCTGTTGTCAAGGATAGATGTCTGATAGAAACCTCAAAGGAACAGAGTGAACTAGTACCCAACCAGGACCAGCCTGATGCCCAGGGTACAACCGAACTGTTGAAGGGCCAAGTTTAAGTTCTAAACCCTAGCAGGGCTAGACTAAACAAACAGACAAAAGACAGACAAATAAGCTCTGGGGCTTAAAACATTGTCTTTTTTTTTTTTAAAAACGTCCGCCGGAAGTAAAATCTATCACAACCATAAAACCGCTAGCATCAAAAACCCCAGAGAAGAATTATCCGAAAAGGAAAAATCTACAACAGTCACAAGCTCTAAAATAAAAGAAATAAAACACATCCTAATCGGATCAAAAGAAAGTAGACAGCACCCGCAGGTGAACGCCAAAAAGGAACGGAAACACTAACAGGACCAGCCTGTCAGATACCCTATTCCTCAAGATCTCAGAACTGGGATTAGACACACAAATAAAAGACGACCAGGAGTAGGATATCGGGCCCTCCACTCGTCTAGCGCTGTTCGCCATCTGATTCAGAAGACTGAGAATCCGTTGACAAATCAGAACTGGGATCCTCCAATGCCGCCAACACATGCTGCAGCAGTACACCCAGATGCACCAGTTTGAATCTAAAGGCAAAATCTACCTCCGGCGGAGCATCTGAAGGCCCCGACCCTGAAGCCTCAGAGGTAACTGCTTCCCCAGAGGAAAGATCTGATATAATCGAACTCGCACCTAACGTACCCAGGTTAAGAGGACACGGATGAATTCTTTGCTTGCAATCAGGAAGATGTAAGTACGCCAACGCCAAATATATGGCCATGCGAAACCGTGCAGTAACCTCTGGTGGAAATAAACCTCCTTCCGGAGTAGGGGTAACGGTATTCGGGACAACTGCTTGTGTAGGAACAGAAGATACTAGGGAACACACTTCACGGGACACAGAATCCTCAAAGGAGGACGGCTCAGCAGTCTCTAACCTTTCCCCAGAGGGAGGAGAGAGCACTCTATTACGGCATATGGAACATAATTGATAGGGCTGGATTACCCTGGCCTCCCCACAATCTATGCAAGTAAATTCTGAATCAGAGAAATCCTTCTCTGAAAAATCTGAATCCTCCATAGCTTGACTGAATAAATTATGGACAAAAAACAACTGGAACCTTACACCCCCAATGTCTGGGGCACTCACCACCTCCTATGACCCAGACAGGTAGAGAAACAGACCTCTCCACCGACACTCCGTCACGAATACAGAAATGGAGAACGAAAACGTGACCACGCCTGGTCATGAGGTGCGACATATAGGCCAAAAAAAAAGCGAGCCAGTCCACAGGAACTACGCAGCTCGAAAAAAACTTGTACGTTCCATAATAGCCATGAGCCCCAACATCACTACACATAAGCAGACAGAATCACATAACAAACATGAATAAAGTCCCCCACTGTTCAATAACCTCCCTCAGGAGATATTAACCCTTGATTCCATAAAGATAAAGGAGTCGCACTGAGACCCTGTCTTCTATCATTTTACATTACATCACAATGAAAATGAAACAATCTAACCGGAATCTATGCCGTGGAACATTAACACGGTACTTCAAGTTTGACAGATAGTAGCGTCGCTTCTGACATGGACTTGAATGAAGAAAGCAGGCAGCGACACTCGTCAGTGCTGATTGCTTATGGAGCTGGGATGGTTTTGCAGAAAGACTCTCCCTGCATCTCCGGACTCTAACTTTCAGCAATGCTCAGCAAGGCTGACAGGACTACTTAAAACTAAAGTCCCATAAGAGACTACTCCGTAATCTTCTGACGCTTCTCTACCAACCTCCTGTGATGAGAGGCAAAGAATGACTGGGGGATGAGGAAAGTGGGGGAGGTATTTAAGCCTTTTGGCTGGGGTGTCTTTGCCTCCTCCTGGTGGCCAGGATCTGTATTTCCCAAAAGTAATGAATGCATCTGTGGACTCTCCCCGTTTTAAGAAGAAAATGAATATATGGATAGTGAAGTGACGTATAAGTGTTTACATTTGTAGAGGGGTCTTAATATATTCTTTGTCATAAAGTTGTTGTCTACAAATGAACAAAACAAAAGGTAATATTCTTCTTGGGGTTTATCACATTCATCATGAAACTCCTTTCCCTGGCAACCCCTGGTTTGAAGGTTTAAGCTCTGAGAATGATTCTTTAAACGTGAAACAGTTGCAGTTTCCTAACCTAATCAGATTGCAAGAATTCCTGTCCTGCTAACCATGGGATGGCCCTCAGTAGCTGGTGGAGGACAGATTTTGCCAGTGGCCTAGTTTCTATAGATGCTGGTCTATTTGGATATCTCTGCTGATGAAATATTCTGGAAAGCAGAGCAATTTATCATAAACTGAACACATTGTGTTGTTTTAGTATCTTGTTAGATTCAAGCCAACATGAAGGTTATAGAATATACAAATTATAAGGGGCGTAGGTACTATCAGCAGAATGCAATTAAGGAAGTGTCTCTATAACTTTGACTTCAGTCAGCTCAAAAAGGAACTAGTTTACTTGGCATGGAAGAATTACTGGTTACTTACTCAATTTTTTTGTCTTAACATTTCTTATTAAAGGGACATGAAACCCCAAAAAATTATTTCATGATGCATATAGAGAATACAATTTTTTAAATAACTTTCTAATTTACTTCTATTATCTAATTTGTTTCATTCTCCTGGTATTATTTGCTGAAGTAACAGCAGTGCACTACTGGTTTCTAACTAAACACATGGGTGAGCCAATGACAATCGGTATATATATTCAGTCACCAATCAGCAGCTAGAACCTAGGTTCTTTGCTGCTCCTGAGCTTGCCTAGAAAAACATTTCAGCAAAGGATAACAAGAGAAAGAAGCAAATTAAACAATAGAAGTAAATTGGAAAGTTGTTTAAAATTGTATTCTCAATCTGAATCATGAAAGAAAAATTTTGGGTTTCATGTCCCTTTAAGGTTCTTGCACTGACAGCTTGGTTACAGAATCCCTAATTAAGAGTCTAACAACTTTGTTCCCCTTCTGCTGGAGTTAAATCTTATTATTGGGTAATAAGAAAATATATTATTTTCAAGATGGTGCTTTAAAAGATCAGCCATAAAGTTTCAGATATTTAAGTGTTACATCATTTAAAGGTAGCTCTTCTATTTGATTTATTTCTTCCAAGTGTTTTTATGCATCTCCTTTTTGCTTGAGATTTTCAACATCATCCTCTCCAACTGATGCATAAATTACTTTAAAGGTTGTTGAAGGTATAAGAACAAGGCATTTATTACAACATTCCATTTTCATTAATGGGACACTAAACCCATTTTTTTTTTTTCTTTGATGATTCAGACAGAGCATGCAATTTTAAGCAACTTTCTAATTTACTCCTATTATCAATTTTTCTTTGTTCTCTTGCTATCTTTATTTAAAAAGCAGGAATGTAATGATTAGGAGCCGGCACATTTTTGGTTAAGAACCTAGGTTGTTTGCTTATTGGTGGCTAAATGTCAGCCACCAATAAGCAATCGCTAATCATGGTGCTGAACCTAAAATGGGTTGTCTGCTAAGATTTACATTCCTGCTTTTTAAATAAAGATAACAAGAGAACGAAGAAATATTGATAATAGGAGTAAATTAGAAAGTTGCTTAAAATGTCATGCTTTATCTGAATCATGAAAGAAAAAAAATGTGGGTTTAGTATCCCTTTAAATGAAGATAGTCTATTCTTAGAATTTTAATTCTAAGATGGTTGTCAAGTTATTCTCTTCTAATGCCAGGATTGCCAATAATCTTTTTTACACAAACGTGATGTTGTTAATAGAGCATAGAGGTATTACCTGGGAGCTAAGGCAGTGATGTTCATATTTAGTGCTCAAAGTGTACAATTCTCATTTAGAACAAGACAATTGGATTAGTTCTTCATCTATATGGCTCATGAGCATGGGGGGGGGGCGGGGTTGCTATAATATTTTAAGGGGAGATGAAACCCTTTTCCTTTTATGATTCAGATAGTTTGTGCAATAAAAAATACTTTATCTTTTATCTACTGAACCCAACTAATTTATCATCAAAGTTATTTTGCACTCTTGGTATCACTTGCTGAAAAACAAGTGTGTGAACTGCTGGTTATATGACATTTTTACATAATGAAAAAAAAAAACTACTGTCATATAGTTCTACAGGAATGTGCACGCTATCTACCTATGTTTTGTCTTTAACAAAGAATCTAAGTACTAAGTAAATTTGATTAAATTGGAAACTGATTTTAAATTGTATCTTCTATCTGAATCATAAATTAAAATGATTGGGTTGCATGTCCATTTAAGGTAAAGTATTGTATCATGTTTCAAGCATAATGAAGCCATTTATTTTGATTTTACAATTTCAGTATGTTTGCTTCTTACATATTAACCTTTTTTTTTATATGGGCAAGCACTTTTTATCTTCCATGCATGGTTTTATACAAATTGTATGGTACAAGCCTTCCAGTTCTCCCCTGGCATACCACAGATTCTCTGATATTTTTATTCCATTCACTTTATCAAAGCAAATGTTATCACCTAAAATGTTACCCAACTTACTTTTTGAACTCTGAATAAAGAGCAGAGAAATCACAGTGTGGACAAACACACCAATCATCTTTAACCATGTGCCGACCCTGTAAAGAGATAATTAGATTAGACTTACACAGAAGTAAAGTGTTCTTGAAACTAGCATTTTCAAATTTGATAGTCTAATCAAATCTTAGTACAGAGTCAACTTCTTTTTTTATCAGAAGGTAGATAAGCTCAAGACAATGATCATTTTGCACTGAATAGTATTTGGAAACCTTTATTTAAGGTTGATTTTCAGGTATATTAAAGGGACATGAAACCCCAAAAAAATCTTTCATGATTCAGATAGAGAATACAATTTTAAACAACTTTCTAATTTACTGCTATTATCTAATCTGTTTTATTCTCTTGGTATCATTTGTTGAAGGAGCAGCAATGCACTACTAGTTTCTAATTGAACACATGGGTGAACCAATGACAATCAGTTTATATATGCAGCCACCAATCAACAGCTAGAACCTAGGTTTTCTGCTGCACAAGAACTTGCCTAGATAAACATTTCAGCAAAGGATAACAAGAGAAAGAAGCAAATTAAATAATAGAAGTAAATTGGAAAGTTGTTTAAAAATTATATTCTCTATCTGAATCATGAAAGAAACATTTTGGGTTTCATGTCCCTTTAGCTACACAAATTTTGAGAACTGCATGTCAGTTTAGGAACTGCGTATATTTGACCAGAAACGTTTTAACCTAATGTATTCACATACTGTATATTCTGGGCTGTGAAGCTAACAAAATAAGCTGCACTTCAATGGTGTTAGGACACAAGTTACCTGGTAACTTTCAAGGCTGGACTGGCTTTTTTAGGTGGGACCAGAATGATATACTGCAGTAATGTTCAAGTATATATGTCAGGCCTGTCCTGGAGTGCTTATTACTTACAAGGCCCACAGAAGTTCAAAATATACTTGTGAGGTGGCCATATCTGTTGTTTACAGGGACTTACAAAATATTTTACTTTTTTAAGTGGGACCAGATTAACCAGACAATAGCTTGTTATTTTGCTATTCACCACTGTAGCCCAGAATTAAAGTATAATGCATTTGTTTGTTCACTGGTTAAGTGTAGCTCTGTAGCTCAAGAATAGGAATACTCATTCCCCCACCTACATGAAGTTATGTGAACAACTATAAAACAACTTCTTCGCCCATTTACTACACATATTATTGGGCCACAATGAACAAAACAAAATTGACATGGATACAACTAAATAGGGAATCTGGGACCCTGATAAGTGGTTTGAATGTTATACAGCAGGTGCAAAGATTCATTTTATAAGGAAAAACATATTGTCACTCGTTATTAAAAAAAGGTACACACTGTTTTGTTCTATGGTACTAACTATAATCATTTATGATGCATAAATACATCATCTTAAAGTGAAGCTACGGGGGCAGTGTCACTATAGACGGCCAGAAAAAGGTTTGAAATTTATGATGTTCGAGTGACAGCACACAAACCTCCTGCTTATATGCTGTATTATGTGCTAGGATAAATATGAATCTCTCTAATCTGCTCTGGCATATCACTGATTTGCTCTCTATTACACATTTAATTAAAACAGCACATTTGTTATCTGTGGCCATTTTCACGCTATACAAATTAGTTGTTGCTATCATTATAGATTATAATAAAGTACTTACGGTTACAATGCAATATGGGAGACTGTTCTTGCAGCCAAGACATAGAAGTTCACATTCTGGGAGCTGGAATCCACAGAATGGGCAGGGAGTGCTTTCTTCCTCTATCTCTGAATTGTCTGGTCGTCTGCAGAATAAAATACATACAGTATGTGGTCATGCAGAACAAATACATGCACTTAAAAATACCTGTATAACACAGGGCACCCACCTAACCATTGCCTCTATCTTTTTCTTGTATTTGACATCAATCTTACTACGATACTCTGGTCTCATGAGCATAGCTGCAAAACTGAAGGCAGAGTTCTTCAGGCCTGCTCGATGGCACTCGATCACTGTAGAGGTCAGGATTGGGACAATGTCTACAGAAATAATGGGAAAAAACAGAATTTATGCTTACCTGATAAATTACTTTCTCCAACGGTGTGTCCGGTCCACGGCGTCATCCATTACTTGTGGGAAATGTTCTCCCCCACAGGGAAAGGCAAGGAGAGCACACAGCAAGAGCTGTCCATATAGCTCCCCCTCTGGCTCCGCCCCCCAGTCATTCGACCGACGGTTAGGAGAAAAAGGAGAAACTATAGGGTGCCGTGGTGACTGTAGTGTATAAAGAAAAAAATTTCAACCTGATTAAAAAAAAAAATAAAAAAAAAAACCAGGGCGGGCCGTGGACCGGACACACCGTTGGAGAAAGTAATTTATCAGGTAAGCATAAATTCTGTTTTCTCCAACATTGGTGTGTCCGGTCCACGGCGTCATCCATTACTTGTGGGAACCAATACCAAAGCTTTAGGACACGGATGAAGGGAGGGAGCAAATCAGGTTACCTAAACAGAAGGCACCACGGCTTGCAAAACCTTTCTCCCAAAAACAGCCTCCGAAGAAGCAAAAATATCAAATTTGTAGAATTTGGCAAAAGTGTGCAGAGAAGACCAAGTCGCTGCCTTACATATCTGGTCAACAGAAGCCTCGTTCTTATAGGCCCATGTGGAAGCCACAGCCCTAGTAGAGTGAGCTGTGATACGGTCAGGAGGCTGCCGTCCGGCAGTCTCATAAGCCAAGCGGATAATGCTTTTCAGCCAGAAAGAGAGAGAGGTAGCAGTAGCTTTTTGACCTCTCCTCTTACCAGAGTAAACGACAAACAAGGATGAGGTTTGTCTAAAATCTTTTGTTGCTTCTAAATAGAACTTTAAAGCACGAACAACATCTAAATTGTGTAATAAACGTTCCTTCTTTGAAACTGGATTCGGACACAAAGAAGGAACAACTATTTCCTGGTTGATGTTCTTGTTGGAAACAACTTTTGGAAGAAAACCAGGCTTAGTACGCAAAACAACCTTATCTGAATGGAACACCAGATAGGGTGGATCACACTGCAAAGCAGATAATTCAGAAACTCTTCTAGCAGAAGAAATAGCAACCAAAAACAGAACTTTCCAAGATAGTAACTTAATATCTATGGAATGTAAAGGTTCAAACGGAACCCCTTGAAGAACTGAAAGAACTAAATTTAGACTCCAAGGAGGAGTCATGGGTCTGTAAACAGGCTTGATTCTAACCAAAGCCTGAACAAAAGCTTGTACATCTGGCAAAGCTGCCAGTCGTTTGTGCAACAAGACGGATAATGCAGAAATCTGTCCTTTTAGAGAACTAGCTGACAATCCTTTATCCAAACCTTCTTGGAGAAAGGAGAGAATCTTTGGAATTTTAATCTTACTCCAGGAGAATCCTTTGGATTCACACCAACAGATATATTTTTTCCATATTTTATGGTAAATCTTTCTAGTCACAGGTTTTCTGGCTTGGACCAGAGTATCAATCACAGAATTTGAAAAACCACGCTTGGATAAAATCAAGCGTTCAATTTCCAAGCAGTCAGCTGCAGAGAAACTAGATTGGGATGTTCGAATGGACCTTGTACTAGAAGGTCCTGTCTCAAAGGTAGCTTCCATGGTGGAGCCGATGACATATTCACCAGGTCTGCATACCAAGTCCTGCGTGGCCACGCAGGAGCTATCAGAATCACAGAGGCCTTCTCGTGTTTGATCCTGGCTATGAGCCTGGGGAGGAGAGGAAACGGTGGAAACACATATGCTAAGTTGAACGACCAAGGCGCCACTAATGCATCCACTAAATTCGCCTTGGGATCCCTGGATCTGGACCCGTAGCAAGGAATCTTGAAGTTCTGATGGGACGCCATTAGATCCATGTCTGGAATGCCCCATAATTGGGTTAACTGAGCAAAGACCTCCGGATGGAGTTCCCACTCCCCCGGATGGAAAGTCTGACGACTCAAATAGTCCGCCTCCCAGTTGTCTACTCCTGGGATGTGAATAGCAGATAGATGGCAGGAGTGATTCTCTGCCCATTGGATTATCTTGGTTACTTCCTTCATCGCTAGGGAACTCTTTGTTCCCCCCCGATGATTGATGTACGCAACAGTCGTTATGTTGTCCGACTGAAATCTTATGAACCTGGCTTCCGCTAGCTGAGGCCAAGCCAGGAGCGCATTGAATATAGCTCTTAGTTCCAAAATGTTTATCGGGAGAAGCGACTCTTCCCGCGACCATAGGCCCTGAGCTTTCAGAGAGTCCCAGACCGCGCCCCACCCCAAGAGGCTGGCGTCGGTCGTGACGATGACCCACTCCGGTCTGTGGAAACTCATTCCCTGAGACAGGTGATCCTGGGTCAACCACCAGAGAAGTGAGTCCCTGGTTACCTGGTCTACTTGAATTTGGGGAGACAAGTCTGTATAGTCCCCATTCCACTGATTGAGCATGCACAGCTGTAATCGTCTTAGATGAATTTGAGCAAAAGGAACCACATCCATTGCTGCGACCATTAGTCCTATTACTTCCATGCATTGAGCTATGGAGGGTTGAGGAATAGAGTGAAGAACTCGACAAGCTTTTAGAAGCTTTGTCTTTCTGACGTCTGTGAGAAAGATCTTCATTTCCCACAGAATTTATTATTGTTCCCAGAAAAAGAACCCTTGTGGACGGTGACAGTGAACTTTTTTCTATGTTCACTTTCCACCCGTGAGATCTGAGAAAAGCCAACACAATGTCTGTATGAGCCCTCGCTTTGGAAAGAGACGACGCTTGGATTAGGATGTCGTCTAGATAAGGTGCTACAGCGATGCCCCTCGGTCTTAGGACCGCTAGAAGGGACCCTAGCACCTTTGTGAAAAATCTGGGAGCGGTGGCTAAACCGAATGGAAGAGCCACAAACTGGTAATGTTTGTCCAGAAAGGCGAACCTAAGGAACTGATGATGAGATTTGTGGATTGGGATATGCAGATACGCATCCTTTAGATCCACGGTAGTCAAAAATTGACCCTGCTGGATTGTTGGTAAGATTGTCCGAATGGTTTCCATCTTGAAGGATGGAACTCTGAGGAACTTGTTTAATATCTTTAAATCCAGAATTGGCCTGAAAGTTCCCTCTTTTTTGGGAACCACAAACAGGTTTGAGTAAAACCCTAGACCTTGTTCCCCGGAGGGGACTGGGTTTATCACTCCCATCTTTGATAGGTCTCTTACACAATGTAAGAATGCCTGTTTCTTTATCTGGTCTGAAGATAAGCGAGACAGGTGGAACCTTCCCTTTGGAGGAAGTCCCTTGAATTCTAACAGGTATGCCTTGGAAACTATCTCTAGTGCCCAGGGATCCAGAACATCTCTTGCCCAAGCCTGAGCGAAGAGAGATAGTCTGCCCCCTACCAGATCCGGTCCCGGATTGGGGGCTACCCCTTCATGCTGTCTTGGTAGCAGCAGCAGGTTTCTTGGTTTGTTTACCCTTGATCCAGCCTTGCATGGGCTTCCAAGCGGGTTTGGGCTGGGCCGCGTTACCTTCTTGTCTGGCGGCAGTGGAGTTATTAGCCGGTCCGTTCCTGAAATTGCGAAAGGAACGAAAAACATAATTTATGTAAGAACTTACCTGATAAATTCATTTCTTTCATATTAGCAAGAGTCCATGAGCTAGTGACGTATGAGATATACATTCCTACCAGGAGGGGCAAAGTTTCCCAAACCTCAAAATGCCTATAAATACACCCCTCACCACACCCACAAATCAGTTTAACGAATAGCCAAGAAGTGGGGTGATAAGAAAAAAGTGCGAAAGCATATAAAATAAGGAATTGGAATAATTGTGCTTTATACAAAAAAAATCATAACCACCACAAAAAAGGGTGGGCCTCATGGACTCTTGCTAATATGAAAGAAATGAATTTATCAGGTAAGTTCTTACATAAATTATGTTTTCTTTCATGTAATTAGCAAGAGTCCATGAGCTAGTGACGTATGGGATAATGACTACCCAAGATGTGGATCTTTCCACGCAAGAGTCACTAGAGAGGGAGGGATAAAATAAAGACAGCCAATTCCTGCTGAAAATAATCCACACCCAAAAATAAAGTTTAATGAAAACATAAACAGAAGATTCAAACTGAAAACGCTGCCTGAAGTACTTTTCTACCAAAAACTGCTTCAGAAGAAGAAAATACATCAAAATGGTAGAATTTAGTAAAAGTATGCAAAGAGGACCAAGTTGCTGCTTTGCAAATCTGATCAACCGAAGCTTCATTCCTAAACGCCCAGGAAGTAGAAACTGACTTAGTAGAATGAGCTGTAATCCTTTGAGGCGGAGTCTTACCCGACTCGACATAGGCATGATGAATTAAAGATTTCAACCAAGATGCCAAAGAAATGGCAGAAGCTTTCTGGCCTTTTCTAGAACCGGAAAAGATAACAAATAGACTAGAAGTCTTTCGGAAAGACTTAGTAGCTTCAACATAATATTTCAAAGCTCTAACAACATCCAAAGAATGCAACGATTTCTCCTTAGAATTCTTAGGATTAAGACATAATGAGGGAACCACAATTTCTCTACTAATGTTGTTGGAATTCACAACCTTAGGTAAAAATTCAAAAGAAGTTCGCAACACCGCCTTATCCTGATGAAAAATCAGAAAAGGAGACTCACAAGAAAGAGCAGATAATTCAGAGACTCTTCTGGCAGAAGAGATCACCAAAAGGAACAAAACTTTCCAAGAAAGTAATTTAATGTCCAATGAATGCATGGGTTCAAAAGGAGGAGCTTGAAGAGCCCCCAAAACCAAATTCAAACTCCAAGGAGGAGAAATTGACTTAATGACAGGTTTTATACGAACCAAAGCTTGTACAAAACAATGAATATCAGGAAGATTAGCAATCTTTCTGTGAAAAAGAACAGAAAGAGCAGAGATTTGTCCTTTCAAAGAACTTGCGGACAAACCTTTATCTAAACCATCCTGAAGAAACTGTAAAATTCTCGGAATTCTAAAAGAATGCCAAGAAAAATGATGAGAAAGACACCAAGAAATATAAGTCTTCCAGACTCTATAATATATCTCTCTAGATACAGATTTACGAGCCTGTAACATAGTATTAATCACAGCGTCAGAGAAACCTCTTTGACCAAGAATCAAGTGTTCAATCTCCATACCTTTAAATTTAAGGATTTGAGATCCTGATGGAAAAAAGGACCTTGCGACAGAAGGTCTGGTCTTAACGGAAGAGTCCACGGATGGCAAGAGGCCATCCGGACAAGATCCGCATACCAAAACCTGTGAGGCCATGCCGGAGCTACCAGCAGAACAAACGAGCATTCCTTCAGAATCTTGGAGATTACTCTTGGAAGAAGAACTAGAGGCGGAAAGATATAGGCAGGATGATACTTCCAAGGAAGTGATAATGCATCCACTGCCTCCGCCTGAGGATCCCGGGATCTGGACAGATACCTGGGAAGTTTCTTGTTTAGATGAGACGCCATCAGATCTATTTCTGGAAGTTCCCACATTTGAACAATCTGAAGAAATACCTCTGGGTGAAGAGACCATTCGCCCGGATGCAATGTTTGGCGACTGAGATAATCCGCTTCCCAATTGTCTATACCTGGGATATGAACCGCAGAGATTAGACAGGAGCTGGATTCCGCCCAAACCAGAATTCGAGATACTTCTTTCATAGCCAGAGGACTGTGAGTCCCTCCTTGATGATTGATGTATGCCACAGTTGTGACATTGTCTGTCTGAAAACAAATGAACGATTCTCTCTTCAGAAGAGGCCAAGACTGAAGAGCTCTGAAAATTGCACGGAGTTCCAAAATATTGATCGGTAATCTCACCTCCTGAGATTCCCAAACTCCTTGTGCCGTCAGAGATCCCCACACAGCTCCCCAACCTGTAAGACTTGCATCTGTTGAAATCACAGTCCAGGTCGGAAGAACAAAAGAAGCCCCTTGAACTAAACGATGGTGGTCTGTCCACCACGTCAGAGAGTGTCATACAATCGGTTTTAAAGATATTAATTGAGATATCTTTGTATAATCCCTGCACCACTGGTTCAGCATACAAAGCTGAAGAGGTCGCATGTGAAAACGAGCAAAGGGGATCGCGTCCGATGCAGCAGTCATAAGACCTAGAATTTCCATGCATAAGGCTACCGAAGGGAATGATTGTGACTGAAGGTTTCGACAAGCTGAAATCAATTTTAGACGTCTCTTGTCTGTCAAAGACAGAGTCATGGACACTGAATCTATCTGGAAACCCAGAAAGGTTACCCTTGTCTGAGGAATCAATGAACTTTTTAGTGAACTGATCCTCCAACCATGATCTTGAAGAAACAACAAAAGTCGATTCGTATGAGATTCTGCTAAATGTGAAGACTGAGCAAGTACCAAGATATTGTCCAAATAAGGAAATACCACAATACCCTGTTCTCTGATTACAGACAGAAGGGCACCGAGAACCTTTGTAAAAATTCTTGGAGCTGTAGCTAGGCCAAACGGCAGAGCCACAAACTGGTAATGCTTGTCCAGGAAAGAGAATCTCAGGAACTGATAATGATCTGGATGAATCGGAATATGCAGATATGCATCCTGTAAATCTATTGTGGACATATAATGCCCTTGCTGAACAAAAGGCAAGATAGTCTTTACAGTTACCATTTTGAACGTTGGTATCCTTACATAACGATTCAATATTTTTAGATCCAGAACTGGTCTGAAGGAAGTCTCCTTCTTTGGTACAATGAAGAGATTCGAATAAAACCCCAGCCCCTGTTCCAGAACTGGAACTGGCATAATTACTCCAGCCAACTCTAAATCTGAAACACATTTCAGAAATGCTTGAGCTTTCACTGGATTTACTGGGACACGGGAAAGAAAAAATCTCTTTGCAGGAGGTCTTATCTTGAAACCAATTCTGTACCCTTCTGAAACAATGTTCTGAATCCAAAGATTGTGAACAGAATTGATCCAAATTTCTTTGAAAAAACGTAACCTGCCCCCTACCAGCTGAGCTGGAATGAGGGCCGCACCTTCATGTGGACTTAGAAGCTGGCTTTGCTTTTCTAGAAGGCTTGGATTTATTCCAGACTGGAGATGGTTTCCAAACTGAAACTGCTCCTGAGGATGAAGTTTCAGGCTTTTGTTCTTTGTTGAAACGAAAGGAACGAAAACGATTATTAGCCCTGTTTTTACCCTTAGATTTTTTATCCTGTGGTAAAAAAGTTCCTTTCCCACCAGTAACAGTTGAGATAATAGAATCCAACTGAGAACCAAATAATTTGTTACCCTGGAAAGAAATGGAAAGTAGAGTGGATTTAGAAGACATATCAGCATTCCAAGTTTTAAGCCATAAAGCTCTTCTAGCTAAAATAGCTAGAGACATAAACCTGACATCAACTCTGATAATATCAAAAATGGTATCACAGATAAAATTATTAGCATGTTGAAGAAGAAGAATAATATTATGAGAATCATGATCTGTTACTTGTTGCGCTAAAGTTTCCAACCAAAAAGTTGAAGCTGCAGCAACATCAGCCAATGATATAGCAGGTCTAAGAAGATTACCTGAACACAGATAAGCTTTTCTTAGAAAGGATTCAATTTTCCTATCTAAAGGATCCTTAAACGAAGTACCATCTGCCGTAGGAATAGTAGTACGTTTAGCAAGGGTAGAAATAGCCCCATCAACTTTAGGGATTTTGTCCCAAAATTCTAATCTGTCAGACGGCACAGGATATAATTGCTTAAAACGTTTAGAAGGAGTAAATGAATTACCCAAATTATTCCATTCTCTGGAAATTACTTCAGAAATAGCACCAGGAACAGGAAAAACTTCTGGAATAACCACAGGAGATTTAAAGACCTTATCTAAACGTTTAGATTTAGTATCAAGAGGACCAGAATCCTCAATTTCTAAAGCAATTAGTACTTCTTTAAGTAAAGAACGAATAAATTCCATTTTAAATAAATATGAAGATTTATCAGCATCAACCTCTGAGACAGAATCCTCTGAACCAGAAGAGTCATTAGAATCAGAATGATGATGTTCATTTAAAAATTCATCTGTATTAAGAGAAGTTTTAAAAGATTTTTTATGTTTACTAGAAGGAGGAATAACAGACATAGCCTTCTTGATGGATTCAGAAACAAAATCTCTTATGTTATCAGGAACACTCTGAACATTAGATGTTGATGGAACTGCAACAGGTAATGGTACATTACTAAAGGAAATATTATCTGCATTAACAAGTTTGTCATGGCAATTAATACAAACAACAGCTGGAGGAATAGCTACCAAAAGTTTACAGCAGATACACTTAGCTTTGGTAGTTCCAGCACCAGACAGCGATTTTCCTGAAGTATCTTCTGACTCAGATGCAACGTGAGACATCTTGCAATATGTAAGAGAAAAAACAACATATAAAGCAAAATTGATCAAATTCCTTAAATGACAGTTTCAGGAATGGGAAAAAATGACAAGGAACAAGCTTCTAGCAACCAGAAGCAATGAAAAATGAGACTTAAATAATGTGGATACAAAAGCGACGCCCATATTTTTTTTAGCGCCAAATAAGACGCCCACATTATTTGGCGCCTAAATGCTTTTGGCGCCAAAAATGACGCCACTTCCGGAACGCCGACATTTTTGGCGCAAAAGAACGTCAAAAAATGACGCAACTTCCGGCGACACGTATGACGCCGGAAACAGAAAAGATTTTTTGCGACAAAAAAGTCCGCGCCAAGAATGACGCAATAAAATGAAGCATTTTCAGCCCCCGCGAGCCTAACAGCCCACAGGGAAAAAAAGTCAAATTTTTAAGGTAAGAAAAAATGATTGATTCAAATGCATTATCCCAAATATGAAACTGACTGTCTGAAAATAAGGAATGTTGAACATCCTGAGTCAAGGCAAATAAATGTTTGAATACATATATTTAGAACTTTATTAAAAAAGTGCCCAACCATAGCTTAGAGTGTCACAGAAAATAAGACTTACTTACCCCAGGACACTCATCTACATGTTTGTAGAAAGCCAAACCAGTACTGAAATGAAAATCAGCAGAGGAAATGGTATATATATATATATAAGAGTATATCGTCGATCTGAAAAGGGAGGTAAGAGATGAATCTCTAAGACCGATAACAGAGAACCTATGAAATAGACCCCGTAGAAGGAGATCATTGAATTCAAATAGGCAATACTCTCCTCACATCCCTCTGACATTCACTGCACGCTGAGAGGAAAACCGGGCTCCAACCTGCTGCGGAGCGCATATCAACGTAGAATCTAGCACAAACTTACTTCACCACCTCCATAGGAGGCAAAGTTTGTAAAACTGATTTGTGGGTGTGGTGAGGGGTGTATTTATAGGCATTTTGAGGTTTGGGAAACTTTGCCCCTCCTGTTAGGAATGTATATCCCATACGTCACTAGCTCATGGACTCTTGCTAATTACATGAAAGAAATTAGACTTGTTCTTAGCCTTAAAAGGCCTATCCTGTGGGAGGGCATGGCCCTTACCCCCAGTGATGTCTGAAATAATTTCCTTCAATTCCGGCCCAAAAAGGGTCTTACCCTTGAAAGGAATATTCAGTAACTTAGTCTTGGACGACACATATGCCGACCAGGATTTTAGCCAAAGCGCCCTCCGCGCTACTATAGCAAAACCTGAGTTTTTCGCCGCCAATTTCGTTATTTGAAAGGCGGCATCCAATATAAAGGAATTAGCTAACTTTAATGCGTGAATTCTGTCCATGACTTCTTCATAGGAAGTCTCTTTCTGGAGCGACCTTTCTAGTTCTTCGAACCAAAAGGACGCCGCTGAAGTGACAGTAATAACACACGTAGCTGGTTGAAGGATGAACCCTTGCTGAACAAAAATCTTTTTAAGCAATCCTTCCAATTTTTTATCCATAGGATCTTTGAAAGCGCAGCTGTCCTCTATAGGAATATTTGTGCGCTTCGCTAGTGTTGAAACAGCTCCCTCAACCTTCGGGACCGTTTGCCATGCGTCCCTTCTAGGGTCTACTATGGGAAACATTTTCTTAAATATAGGAGGTGGGGCAAAGGGTACACCTGGCTTCTCCCACTCCTTTTCCACTATGTTCGCTACCCTCTTAGGTATTGGAAAAGCGTCGTCGTGCACTGGGACCTCTAAAAATGTGTCCAATTTGCACAACTTCTCTGGTACTACCATGGAATCACAGTCATCCAGAGTAGCTAATACCTCCTTAAACAACGCGCGGAGATGTTCTAGCTTAAACTTAAATGCCACTAGATCAGGTTCTGCCTGTTGAGAAATTTTTCCTGAGTCTGAAATTTCACCCTCAGACAGCCCTTCCCTCACAGCCAATTCCGATTGATGTGAGGGTAAAATAGATAAGGCATCGTCAGCGTCTGATTGTTCATCCTTTTTATCTGTATTTAAAAATGAACAATCACGCTTTCTATGAAAAACTGGCAGTTTGGATAAAAGATTTGCTATAGAATTATCCACTACTGCTGATAATTGTTGCATAGAAATAAGCACTGGCGCGCTAGGTGTCGCCTGCGCGGGCAAAGCTGGTGTAGACACAGAAGGAGAGGATGTAGAGCTATCCCCACTACCTTCATTAGATAAATCATCTTGGGTAACATTATGAAAAATAACAGAGCTGTCCTGATTTTGTTTGGACGCTATGGCGCAATTATCACAAACACTCGAAGGGGGAACCACATTTGTCTCTATACACACAGAACATAGGTTATCTGATGGAACAGACATGTTAAACAGATTTAGGCAGGCAAACAATGCAATAAAAACGATTTTAAACAAAAACGTTACTGTCTCTTTAAATAATAAAATGACACATTTATTTCTGAATGTTCAAAAAACTATGAAGGCAATATCCGATTTTTCTGAAATTTGGACCCCAGTATCTTGATGCTTAGAAAGTATTGCACAGCAAATATGGAGACTCTAGCTCTTAAAACAAGCAAACCGGAGCTTGTTGGATTTAACCGTTTTTACACACCACAATCCCAGCTACAGCCTTGCTGCAGCTTTTTACCTTCCTTAGGGGTCACCATTCACAGAAAAAAGCCTTTTGGAGTCACTTTCTGAACCACAGGACCCTCTCACATGAATCTGCATGCACTGCCTTGAAATTCAACTGCACAGCTGAAGTGCCAAAATGAGGCTTCCTCCCTCAGCACACTAGAGTGAAGGGGCCTTCCTGACTAGATTTAGGTGTCTAAAACAAGCCAGATCAATAAAAAACGTTCCCAAGTGTATGTGAGCTTATAAAATATTTCAAATGGTATAATATTGTAATAAAAACCAATCGATTTAGCCCCTAACAGTGTCTACCAGCATAAAAAACAAAAAGGGGAAGCCTGTTATCTTTTTTGCTGAGGTGAAAGAAAAATGGCTTACCGCTTCCCCTGAGGGGAAAAATGACTGT
Source organism: Bombina bombina (assembly GCF_027579735.1). Lineage (NCBI taxonomy): Eukaryota > Metazoa > Chordata > Amphibia > Anura > Bombinatoridae > Bombina > Bombina bombina. Next base: position 1,248,874,439 of record NC_069500.1, read on the forward strand.
CATCTAGCATTAGCCTGTGTTGTTAGAAGGAGACTTGTCATACCTGAAGCAGATGAGTCTGCAAACTGTTACCCCCAACTGAAGTTCTCTTGTTTCAACAGTCCTTCGTGGTAACAGTAATGGATTTTAGTTACTTGTGCTAAAATCATAGCCCTCTTAAACAGAAATCTTCATCACTTTTCTGTTATAGAGTAAATAGTACAAGCCAGCATTATTTTAAAATAACAAACTCTTGATAGAAGAATAAAAAACTACAACTAACACCACAAACTCCTCGCCATCCCCGTGGTAGATGCTACTTGTTCAGAGCGGCAAGGAGAATGACTGGGGGGCGGAGCCAGAGGGGGAGCTATATGGACAGCTCTTGCTGTGTGCTCTCCTTGCCTTTCCCTGTGGGGGAGAACATTTCCCACAAGTAATGGATGACGCCGTGGACCGGACACACCAATGTTGGAGAAATATCAACTTTGTAGCAGACTAAAACACATATATTTCGGTTCATCTCAAATAAATATTCAGTTTTAAACAGATATGATTAATCAAAAACCCTTAAGAAATTCTTAGACTAAAAAGCCTTTAAGACACATAGGGATTTTGGGTGAAATGCACATGATGATTATGTTACATGGTGCTTAAAACTGAAATATGTGTATGCTTAAAGGGACATGAAACCCAAAATTTTTCATTCATGATTCAGATAGAGAATACATTTTTAAACAACTTTCCAATTTACTTCTATCATTTAATTTGCTTCCTTCTCTTGTTATCCTTTGCTGAAAGGTTTAACTAGGCAAGCTCAATAGCAGCAGATAACATAGGTTCTAGCTGTTGATTGGTGGCTGCATATATATATATATATATATATATATATAGTGTTTCTGATTGGCTCACTAATGTGATCAGTTAGAAACCATTAGTGCATTGCTGCTCCTTCAACACATGATATCAAGAGAATGAAACAAATTAGATAAGGGAAGTAAATTAGAAAGTTGTTTAAAATGATATTCTCTATCTGAATCATGAAAGAAAAAAAATGGGTTTCATGTCCCTTTAACTCTGCACAGGTACACACAGAGCATAGGTACATATGCTCTGTTCACCTGCAATGAAACGCAGCACGTGTAGGAGTAACTACTGAACCAATATACACCACTGCTGTATCTCTGAGCAGGCATGGCATTTCACTGTTGGTGCAGAGACCTTATGTACACAGGTTCCATCTGTACACATGTAAAAGCTATCATTTGGTAAACAACAGCAAACATGAAGAATTTAAACACTGCTTGGGTTAGAATTACTGTTACAGAGAAGAGTCTCATCCAGTCTGTATGTGAAGGACAATTAGCAATTTAAAGGGACATTTAACACTTTGAGAAGGTTATATAAAATTATACATCACATATTTTTTTAAAAACTTTGCCCCGTTTCCTGTAATTCCATTCTGAAACTGTGAGCATTTCAGTTCCTGTTAGAAATGGAAGTGCAAAACACTGTTATATTCCACACAGCCATTGGATGCACACACTAGTTGCCTATTTATAACTGTCCCTAATTGGCCACAGCAGAGAAGGTAACCTAAGTTACAACATGGCAGCTCCCATTGTTTTATAGACACTAAAACTTTACACTTATTCTGTCTATATTTAAACAGCTAGTGAAACTACATGTTATTCTCAGACTAATCTTTTCTTTGAATGCATCATTCTATCTAGCATTTATTTAGTGTTTAATGTCCCTTTAAGTGGAAGAATTAAAGTAAAGCAGAAATCTGATATATGATAAGATTTAACTGTAATATTTGTTGTAATTTTTTTTATTGTGGTTATACAATCAGAAAATAAGTACAAACATTTGTCGCTGGTGTCATTGAAGGGATAAGTTACATCCTTCATATGGATACATTGGTATTATTATAGCCTGTAAGACAGACCTGGATGGGTATAGTGCTAGACCAAAAACCTACTTAGCCTCACTAACAGTAATTGTCTCCTCCCTAGACAAATTAGAAATTTAGAATAAAAAATAATGGATATAGGATGCGCTATAGAGCTGTAAGGTATATAGATATAAAATTAACTGTATCGTTACCAGCCTTAAAAATCTAAAAAACTAAAAAGCCAAAGGCCCTTAATACAATTTATTGTCAATGTAAAATATAATTTAATCAAGTTGCAATAATCGGTTAAAACACACACTGTGATATTAAATTAAATACAAACTGAATCAAAATGGCAGAAAATCAAAGGCCCTTAATACATATATATAAATACAATTTATTATCAAAGTAAAATCAAATAATCAAGTTGCAGTATTCAGTTAAAACACAGACTGTAATAATTAATAAATCGACAGATAAAATCAACAAATACAATCCATATAATATTCCAACATACACAAAACGGAACCGGTTAAACCATTCACACTACTCACAGCCTCTCAGATTCTCGATATTCAAGACACAAATAATAGCTAGTGGTGAACACCTAAAAAAGCTTGTGTTCTAGTCTTAATGTTAATGTTTCATGGGGATCCCCCAAAAAATATCATCCAGAATGACAATGTGGGTTTTGATTAACTATTTCAACTCTAAGATATTTGGGTAAGTGCCCCCGAATAAAGCCGTTATGTTTCCAGTCTCTCCTTATTCAAAATAAAGCCCACGATGGTTTAGAGCTCCTTCCTTGCTGCTCTCTCAGTTACAGACAGTCAAGTACATATAACAGAGCCGGGAGGCTCTCCTACCTCCTTTCAAGTGTCTGCCAACGGTCTCCTTACCTGGCCCGACACTCCGGCTACTCCTTCAGATGTTAGTCAGCGAAAATCCCGTGAGTGACGTCACCCGGTTCCTAGGTGACCACTTGCGCAAGTGTTTGTTTCCACGGTTGTATCCACAGGATGCCCTCTGCACTTCAGTACGCCAGGGTACACAGAGTTCGGTTCAGCTCTAATTTTCCAAATAATCACAAACAGTAGCAGGACTTACCATCTGAAGGAGTAGCCGGAGTGTCGGGCCAGGTAAGGAGACCGTTGGCAGACACTTGAAAGGAGGTAGGAGAGCCTCCCGGCTCTGTTATATGTACTTGACTGTCTGTAACTGAGAGAGCAGCAAGGAAGGAGCTCTAAACCATCGTGGGCTTTATTTTGAATAAGGAGAGACTGGAAACATAACGGCTTTATTCGGGGGCACTTACCCAAATATCTTAGAGTTGAAATAGTTAATCAAAACCCACATTGTCATTCTGGATGATATTTTTTGGGGGATCCCCATGAAACATTAACATTAAGACTAGAACACAAGCTTTTTTAGGTGTTCACCACTAGCTATTAGTTGTGTCTTGAATATCGAGCATCTGAGAGGCTGTGAGTAGTGTGAATGGTTTAACCGGTTCCGTTTTGTGTATGTTGGAATATTATATGGATTGTATTTGTTGATTTTATCTGTCGATTTATTAATTATTACAGTCTGTGTTTTAACTGAATACTGCAACTTGATTATTTGATTTTACTTTGATAATAAATTGTATTTATATATATGTATTAAGGGCCTTTGGTTTTCTGCCATTTTGATTCAGTTTGTATTTAATTTAATATCACAGTGTGTGTTTTAACCGATTATTGCAACTTGAATAAATTATATTTTACATTGACAATAAATTGTATTAAGGGCCTTTGGCTTTTTAGTTTTTTAGATTTTTAAGGCTGGTAACGATACAGTTAATTTTATATCTATATACCTTACAGCTCTATAGCGCATCCTATATCCATTATTTTTTATTATAGCCTGTGGTCAATGATCAATGTTTGTTATATCCTTTTATATTTAAGTTCTTAACACAAACAGAATTTAGATACATAAATTAACGAATGTCAGGTAAGCGGTTAACTGCACTATACCTTGTATATACCAACAGCATAGAATATTGTGCTTACAATTGTCTACGACTTATAAGGAGTCAGTGCTTCTCACTGTATATAAAGTTGATAACATATAGCTGGTATTAGTCAGAAGAAAAGTAGGAAGGGGGAGAGAAAATAAAAAAAGGAGGGGGGGAGAGAACTGTAGGGAGGGAGGTAAGAGGAGCAGGGAGAGGCTTCATGTTTGGGAAGTGGGGGAGGGGGTAAAGATATGCGAAGTAATAAAGGTGAACATGGATTGGGTGACGTCCACTACATTAGGGATTTTCTCCGTTCTGTATGTTTATGGTTAGTGTATTTGTATTGTATTTTATCTCGCCGTCTTTCTATTGGATAAATAGGTCTCCATTATTAAACAAAAGGTTGTTGTCTGTTTTCTATTTCTTAAGACATAATCTTCCATGGACTGTACATAGTTTATGTATTCTACCACGCCCTTTTTCCAATTTCTAGCTATCAACATTTTGGCTGAGATTAAGATATAGAGGTAGGAATTGTTTGTGTGTAGGGAGTTTTTTGATGTCAAGGTGTAGTAAGGCCAAGGCTCGATTTGTTAACTTACGGAAGGTCTAGGGTCGCACATACATTCCTGATCTTTGTCCAGTATGGCTGGATCTTGGGGAAAGACTACCATAAGTGGAGAGGGGTTCCCAGCTCCTCACATCCCCTCCAACACTTGGGAGAATGTTCAGGGAAGATTTTCTGTAGTTTAGATGGATTTAAATGCCATCTGTTCAGCATTTTAAAGTAGAGTTCATACATAGTCACACAGTGCATGGCCGATTTGGTTAAGCAGATAGCCCTAGTCCAGTCTTTTGTCGTGTAAGTCTGTTTCAGTTCTGTCTCCCAGGCCACCAAATGTCTTGTTTTTGATAGTGTGGGATCTCCCAGCAGGCATTTATAATGAGCCGAAAGGGGTTCAAACAATTGCAGGTCTGCCTTCCACCTCATCTCCCAGGGAGTCACGTTGCGAAGTCTGTCCACTAGGATGCCCCATGATATCATTAGGGATCTTAAGCATAGCAGTTCAAATTTAAGTTTAGGGGGAAGAGTCAGTCAATTCAGCATTTCTGAATATGTTAATTTTTCGTCCTGATAGTCTATTAAGTAAGTGATCTCAGTTTTTTCCCAGCTATGGATATGGGTATTAGATAAGCCATGTAGTAGGCCAGCAATAGAATTAATTGGAGAGGAGTGTGGGGCAATAAGAGAGTTGTGACGTAATTTAAATCAGGCTAGTTGACACCCCTTGACTAAGTGGTTAGCTATAGTTACCTTAATGGCCAGGTGTGGGGGGAGTCAAAGGAGGTCAAAGAGATTGACATAGGCTGGTAGTGATGCTTGTTCTAGTTCTCTCCACCTTGTGGGCGGAAGACCCTGCCCATGTTGTATTTTTTTTTGTTAATGTAATTATATTGTTTATGCATTCATATGCAATGTTAAATAATTTAAAATATATAACAAATATATTTATAAAAGAGGTACAGTATAAGAAACATATGATGATAAAGCATAGATATATGGTTTTGATTTTTTTGTAATTTTTTTTGGTTTGTTAGATATAGTATTGAACATAAAAATAGTATGGTATATTTCAGGGCTCGACAAACCCAGGAACCAGGGAGCCACTGGCTCCAAGAATTTAACCCTTGGCTCCTAACTTTTTGGCTTATTCTCCATATATCTATATACAAATACCACTGTCTGGCTCCTAAAAATATGTCTGGCTCCTAAATATTTAGATTTGTTGACCCCTGGTATATTTTTATACTCCTTGCTTCAATATTGATCGATGACTGTAACTAACTAAAAACACAAATAATTTCAAAACACAACTAAATAATCTACTAGATTCTTTTGATACTTACGGGAAGGGAATTTACTAATATTGTTGGCCACGCGGATCAGCATACGTGCACCTTTCACATGGTCACCACGTTTAACATGGATCTAAAACAAAATTAATTTTCATATTTAAAGCTTCATTGAGACGCTTGTAGATCATTAGAACACACATTCTGTCAAAACATATTCTGTAAAAAAAATATATTGTTAAAGGCAATGTGCTCAAACCAGACACGCATTTTATTACTGTCATCAGTAATATAAAAGACAAGTTTTTTAATTGCTTCTTTCCAAATTAAAAAAAAAACGATTCAATAGGATGTCAGGGAAAAACAAGTAGAATTCTTTAATTATATAATTTAGAGGGACATAAGCAAAATCAATTACGATAAAAAGACTTTACATGTGTTTTGTAAATAATCTATAATATATCTTCATTAAAAATAAAAAAATAATAAAAATTACCTTATTGTGCAATGTGCACGTTTAAAACAAATATATTTACCCATTTTCTGCATGCTCCCAAAAGACAGCTTCTTCAACTAAGCTAAAATAAGCACTTTTTTGGTTCACGCATAAACAATGTACCTCATTGTTGTCACAAGCAAGATCACTAGGTGCTTACTGGCCATATGTGGGGCTACAAGCGGAACTAATACCCTGTATGCACTCTTGACAGACAAGCCTCGCTTATTATGGTGGTGCGCTCAACACGCAAAATTATCTCTGTTTTGCACAACAAAGTATTTTTTTTAAATAAACATATATTGTAAATGGTTTAAAACACTCATAGAAAGTCTATAATTTTCCATCATGTATGTTCATTTAGGACTTTAAAATAAAAATAATAAGAAAATGTTTTTAACATAATTTAAATGAACAGTAATGTCATGCAGAACATTCCAGATTCCTTCCCTGCTGTAAAGTCTACTATAGGATCTACTGCTTCACCCCTCTCCTCCATTCGTTGCTCATACTTCTGAATAACTATAATGCTCTGCTGTGCAGTGCCCTGATCTTAATGAGCAAACTGAAACTAGGTTTCTAGTCACTGATGCAAAATAAAATGCTGTAATTTAATATGTTCCTTTAAATGCGAGACAATAAGATCTGGAGGTTCAAGCTACTACTTTTTAAATGCTCTATTAATACTCTGGGAGGTACCACTTTAAAACAAAGGTTCAACAGCTTATGCACACTATTGGAAAACACAAAGAAGCGCACCTCCAACTCACGTTAAAACTATAACATTTATTACACAAGTGCCCCTAATATAGACAGACACTCACAAGATAAAAACGTGTTTACAGCGTGTAAAGTACGAGTTCAGGATAAACATCCTTGGTACCGTATACGTCCTGGGGATTCCAAATGACAGGGCAATACATGCAATGCATTGAAGTATCAGTGGTCCTCAGGTATTTATTGTCGCTACCCAGTCTAGGAAATCCAGCGTCTCGTAAACTATACAGGCTCGATCAGTACAGTGATTCAACACTGCTCGCAAGCAGGTGTGCCTATGGAAGCTGAGCGGAAGCCCACCTCCATGCGTTTCTCCCCGTCATAATCCTCTTGAGAAAGCCCCGCCGTCACTGATCGAGCCTGTATAGTTTTTGAGAAGCTGGATTACCTGGAGTGGGTAGCGGCACTGATTACCTGAGGACCGCCATTACTTCAATACATCACATGTATTGCCCTGTCATTTGGAATCCCAAGGACGTATACGGTAACGAGGATGTTTATCCTGAAATTATAATTTACACACTGGGAACACGTTTTTATCTTGTGAGTATCTGTTTATTTTAGGGGAACTTGTGTAATAAATGTTATACTTTTACCGTGAGTTGGAGGTGCGCTTCTTTGTGTTTTCTCATAGTGTGTATACAAGTTGATTAAAGAAGCAGCAGAGCCCCCACTCTGGATTTTAATAGTGTCTGCAAAGAGAGAAGGACTACGTTTTTAATCATTTATATTTTTATCACTATCACAGTGTGAACTCTCTTGAGACTTTTTACTCTAACACTAGAGGTGCACTTTCCATTACCCCCACAGGAGCACTTAAAGGGCCATGATACCCAAATGTTGAAACACTTGAAAGTGATGCAGCATAGCTGTAAAAAGCCGACTAGAAAACATCACCTGTTATATCAAAGTTCCTCAGTAGCCACATCCCACTGTAAAGGACTTCTAAGCAGTAAATCAGTATGTCTGTCCAGCTAAGGGAGTAAACTTTCGTGCACACTCATATTATTTCCCTATTCAGTTTAAGGAAGTTTACTATGATATCTCATGAGAGTTAAGTCAAATCTCATGAGATCACAATAAAATAGTTCATGACCTCAGCACTGTTGATGCTGATTAGCTGCTGTTCATTTCCTCATTTTTTATTTTTTTTTACCTGCAGCTGGGAGCAGCTGAGTATAACTTTTTACACAGAACTTAATCTGCTGAGCTGAGGAACTTGTGAGGTAAAATATCTTCTTTTTTTACATAGAGATGCTCAGGTGATATTTTCCTGTCAGCTTTTTTACAGTTATACTGCATCAGTTTCAAGTGATTCAGCATATGAGTATTATGTCCCTTTAAGTGTGGGATTGGGGTAACTACCTCTACCCTATTTGGGTGATTGGTGTCATTTGTATCTGATTTTTACAATTGTTGGTCATTCTTTATATTGAGTAGCGCTACTAACTTTATACCTCTTTTGTCATACACACTATTGTTGCATATAAATATTAATCATTAAAAAGGATTTCAGGGTTTTAGATACCAAGATGGTTAATTTATTTTGAGATTAATGTTAAGTACATTCTCAAATTAGAAAAACAAAAACTGATGTTCAAATAAAAAGATCAGTAAAATACATGGCTGTTACAAGTTTACTTTCAATCACTGATCTGCATGTGAAATGTAACACCAAATAAGTGCTGAGTCCTATGTAAGGCATTGAAGACATTGAAGCTGAATAGTTAATGTTTTCTGCTCATATATTTGTCCTGATGTGGCAATAAAGTAAAGTAATGACCAAAGTTCTTATTTCTCAGTTTGTTATAAGGCCATCAATAATTTATTATAGATCAGAAATAACTATGAATTACCTTAACTAAAATATAACTGTGCAGGATCATCAAGTTGGTGGCCATCTCCGATGGAATTTTAATTTTCTGCGTTCTCAGCTCTGTGTACATACTGAAGAGGACATCATGTGCATTTCTATAATTACCTTTTAAATTAAGAAAATTATTTTATATAACTAATCGAAGAGAGTAAACACAAATGCATTAAAAAAAGCAGCTTTTAAATTGAAAGTTATGTAAATGGATTACGGTTTCTGTTTAAAAAACACAAAAATAATTGTATATAAAATGAATATATTGATATTTAGCTTTCGTAGGTAACAAAACAGACCCTGTATCCCTTTTAGACTGGTTCAGGGTGGGACCCATTTTATGTCCTGAAAATGGAGTAGAAACAGACTCTTGATTTAATGAGTTTGCTTTCAAAACCCCATAAAAAAACACAAAGATTTTCGTGAGAGGGGATATGACGAAAAAATAATTCCAGGGATCTGTAAATGAAAAATCCAAAAGCTCATGGGAAGCAAAAATACTTTAACTCAGATTAGATGGCTTTAAAGATACACGAAACCCATTATTTTTATTTAATGATTCAGAAAGCGCATGTCATTTTAAATAACTTTCTAATTTACATCTAATATCAAATTTTCTTTGTTCTTTTAGTATATTTTGTTGAAAAGTAGGTACATAAGCTCAGGAGCGTGCATGTGTCAGAAGCCCTATATCACAGCAGTTTTCCAAGAGTGCTAGATGACAGCACTATTTCCTGCCATGAAGTTCTCCAGACACCTCCTAAGGTATCTCTTCAACAAAGAATACAGTGGGAATGAAGCACATTTGATAACAGAAGTAAATTGGAAACTTTTTAAAAATGTGTATGATCTGTCTGAATGACAAAACAAAGTTTGTGGGTTTCATATCCCTTTAATGTGACCAAGACAATGTGTGGCTAAGGATTTACTGTAGCAAGTCAAATACCTGCTGATTGTTCCTCTCTGGCTATTATAATTGCAGTCCTGGCTGCTTCTCTATATTGTTTCAATGCCATGTACAAACGAAATAGATATTTTGCATCCTAAAAAGAAAACAGAAAAAAAACATTAACATGGAATTGCTTTCAGAAGGTAAATTTATAGCACTCATGAATATAGAAAAGGCACAGCGGTTCAGCAAGATTCAGGAGCCTGGCGCTCCTCAGCAGGACACAGACGATGAGCAATTAAGAGCAACATACACAAGTAGTTGCCAACCCCAGACCAAGTCCTGCTCCGCACCAGCTCTCCTCGTGGATTACCCATTTGTTACTTCTTCAAGTTGGTTAAACACACAACAACAATCAAGGTGCATTAAAGTGACACTGAACCCAATTTTTTTCCCTTCATGATTCAGATAGAGCATGCAATTTTAAGCAACTTTCTAATTTAATCCTATTATCATTTTTTCTTAATTTTCTTGCTGGCCCATTTTTGGTTCACAACCTGGGTTGTTCTTGCTAATTGGTGGCTAAATGTCAGCCACCAATAAACAAGTGCTGTCCAAGGATTCTGAACCAAACATTGTCTGGCTCCTTAGCTTAGATGCTTGTAAAAGGAGTAAGGAGTCTCTCTTGGATAAAAAGTAAACAATTGTTTATTGCGGCATCAAATATCGATAAAAAATGGTAACCACTTGAACCATCAAGAAGGTGTAGTTACAAAGTGCTTAAGTGGGCGTAGCACCTGCTGGTTGACATGTTTCGGCAAAAGCCGTAATCATAACCTAAGGTGCTACACCTTACAAGGTGTTTAAAAACTAGTGTTAACTCTTCTGATTGGTTAAAAGCCATAATTGATTTAATGAAGGGGGAAATCTTATCTTTGGGACCAAACCAGATAAACAACAGGTCATCTATATACCACTTGTAAAAGTGGATATAGGACCTGTAGGGATTATTATCTCCAAAGATATGGCACAGTTCCCATCTGCCTAGATAGCTATTAGATTAACTTGGTTTCCCTTTAGCTTTGGGAGCTAGTGTGGAAATATTTTACTACAGCTCATTGCTATATATTACACTTTTTAGTATATTTCTTATTATACACATAAGCTCCCATCTGCTAAAAGAGTTAAAAGAAATGATTAATTAACTCGCTAGGCTGCAGCAATTTTCTTTCTTCTCTCTACTAATGTTAAGTTTCGTTCTGGCGCTATGCTTAAGAGGGCGGTCACATTCAATTATTGCTTTTAGCTCTCAGAATGTTAACACTACTTTTTAAACACCTCGTAAGGTGTAGCACCTTAGGTTATGATTACGGCTTTCGCCGAAACATGTCAACCAGCAGGTGCTATGCCCACTTATGCACTTTGTAACTACACCTTTGTGATGGTTCAAGTGGTTACCATGTTTTATCGATAGTTGATGCCTCAATAAAGAATTGTTTACTTTTTATCCGAGAGAGACTCCTTACTCCTTTTACAAGCATTACTTCACCAGCCACAAAGTCTTCTTTCCCTCTGGGAATTGTCAGCACCGGCGAAGATAGTCCTCACCCCTTCGCCCCACCTTCGTTCTCGATAGTGTGACATCACACTCGCTCAGGCAGAGCGCCGCATTCAGAAGCTTCGGACAGGAAACGCTGACTGAAGTTTGGCAACAGATGTTTGCTGAGTAAGTACTCAGCCTGTACATGGTACAGATCCCTTGGCTGTCCTTGTATCCTTCCATGAACGGCTGCTTCCTACAGCATAACAGGCAGTGTTTATCATTCGAACGGACTTCATTGGAGAAGGAGGTGAGTGTACTCAGTAAGTCCCGGACACCAGACAGGTGATTACATTACATTATATAACTGTCATCTTTGAAAATATTGTATCAATGTGGGATACTCCTCTCTCTTTTTGTCCTTAGCTTAGATGCCTTCTTTTTCAAATAAAGATAGAAAGAGAACGAAGAAAAATTGATAATAGGAGTAAATTAGAAAGTTGCTTAAAATTTCATGCTCTATCTGAATCATTAAAGAAAAAAATTGGGTTTAGTGTCCCTTTAAAGTAATAATAAAATACTCTTTTAAATAAGATTATTTAATTATTACACTAACACATCGCTTTAATATGAAATGAAAATGTTTTTTCCAGCTAAAAATAACAGCAAAGTTTAAAATTGCAAACTGATCAAAACAAAATGAATTCAGATACTTTAGTCCCCAGCTTTCAGTGCCAGTTACAGCAGAAGATTACAGATATTTCTAGCAAAAATGAAAAGAAACTTTAAAAATTCAGATTTTTGTAGGAAAAAATATATATTTGGTGTGTAAAACAAACAGACAGCATGGTATCAATGAGGGACAACTTCTAGATGTAAAGTTAGCACCTTAGGCATCCCGTCACTTTCACCCATCAGGTAGTCAATAAGCTGGTTGGTCAGGATCTCCTCCTTTGCTTGCCCAACCTATTCACAACAGAATGCGTAGGCACACGTGTCAGAGAGAGAACAAATACATATAGAAAATGCAAACACATAAGGTCTATAGAACAGCAAAACTTTACTACAACATATAAGTGCTCAGTCGTACAAATCACCTAAAGTGTGGGTTCATATAAATCAACTACACATTAAAGGGATATTAAACAGTGCTCCTTCAGTAAAAACAAATAAGCTTAATCAAAGTAAATATAAAAAGAAACAGATTGTGTAAAAAAAAAAAAGCAAACAAAATGAGCGCTTAGAAATTATAAGTGTAGCCACCGCCCTCAGGGAAATGAGGAATCTAACATGTTGGTAACTTAAGTTGCATTCTGTCCTTTTCTGAGCATGAGCAAAATTGACTTTCTGTTTCTCTAGTAGCCACTGAATAGTAAGCCAGTTCATGTTACTCTAGAAGAGTTAGAACATCAAGCTAGATATGCCTTCCTGTAGCAACCGCAGCCCCCTTGTAGGGCTGTGACAGGAGGTAATGGACACTGAGCCAATTAAATGTTTAAAATAATAAAAAAAAGAAACAAAAGGTAAAAGCCTTTTAAAATGACGAATAATATATATTACAATGATTTCTATTAAGTATAAACCCCTGCTTAGTGTTTTATTATTACAAAAATGAAACTGACAGCTTTAAACCCCTTTAAATAGGGAGGTGAGCTTTTGAATATTTCCAGTTAGCAACCCTATGCCATACTGTTTAACCCTTGATATATTCTAGTAGGCCAAACAGAGGTGTTATAAAACATAGACTGTGATTTTAACAGGTTTTCTTTAGACAGAATCCCAAAATATCAGATCTAATTTGTATGCAACTGAATTTCTTACGTAATTAATCACCAATACCAAACTTGTTTCCTATATTTCCATTTCTAATGGAGACCTCTATCAACTGCAATGTATTATCCCATAATAAAACACATAGCAAAAAAAAATTCAATAAAAGAATCCGTATTAAAACGGATCACAATTTAAAACATTATTTAAATTCAACCATGTTAACAATAAGGGTAATAAATGTTTTGTTTTTTTCAAAATGTGAATGAAACACTGTGCAAAACACCTGCTAAGAACAGTAGAATGTTTAGGCACCACCGTAAGTGCATATTTTTATATTTACTACTTACTGTTTCAATCGCCATTTCAATTGCAATGTTATCATCTGTGTTTGGGCATTTAAGGAAGTGTTTAAGTGCCTAGAACAGAAACAAAGAAGGGTTACAAAAACATTGTTCTGTAAGGAGGTATCACAAACTTGTACACTCTCTAAACAGGGAGGGATGTACATTCCTAACAGGATCAGTTTTAATGATTAAAGAACATCAACTGGTCATTGTACTCAAAAATATAAAAGAGCAGCATCTGCACATGTTCATTTTTGTTTTCTTTTAGCATGGAAAAATGTGAATTAAAACCTGTTTAAATTGAAATAAACACAGCTTTGTGAATTGTGGACTTCCTATGCTCATTGGTCAACATGCACTTTTTACTAATCCGTATTGGCTAACAAGGCATTTCTTGTTAATACGTATTGGCTAACAAGGCACTTTTTACTAATGTGTATTGGCTAACAAGGCACTTCTTACTAATGCGTATTGGCTAACAAGGCACTTCTTACTAATGGGTATTGGCTAACAAGGCACTTCTTACTAATGGGTATTGGCTAACAAGGCACTTCTTACTAATGGGTATTGGCTAACAAGGCACTTCTTACTAATGTGTATTGGCTAACAAGGCACTTCTTACTAATGTGTATTGGTTAACAAGGCACTTCTTACTAATGGGTATTGGCTAACAAGGCACTTCTTACTAATGGGTATTGGCTAACAAGGCACTTCTTACTAATGGGTATTGGCTAACAAGGCACTTCTTACTAATGCGTATTGGCTAACAAGGCACTTCTTACTAATGCGTATTGGTTAACAAGGCACTTCTTACTAATGGGTATTGGTTAACAAGGCACTTCTTACTAATGAGTATTGGTTAACAAGGCACTTCTTACTAATGGGTATTGGCTAACAAGGCACTTCTTACTAATGGGTATTGGCTAACAAGGCACTTCATACTAATGAGTATTGGTTAACAAGGCACTTCTTACTAATGGGTATTGGCTAACAACAAGGCACTTCTTACTAATGGGTATTGGCTAACAAGGCACTTCATACTAATGCGTATTGGTTAACAAGGCACTTCTTACTAATGCGTATTGGCTAACAAGGCACTTCTTACTAATGAGTATTGGTTAACAAGGCACTTCTTACTAATGGGTATTGGCTAACAAGGCACTTCTTACTAATGGGTATTGGCTAACAAGGCACTTCATACTAATGCGTATTGGTTAACAAGGCACTTCTTACTAATGCGTATTGGCTAACAAGGCACTTCTTACTAATGTGTATTGGTTAACAAGGCACTTCTTACTAATGGGTATTGGCTAACAAGGCACTTCTTACTAATGGGTATTGGCTAACAAGGCACTTCATACTAATGCGTATTGGTTAACAAGGCACTTCTTACTAATACGTATTGGCTAACAAGGCACTTCTTACTAATACGTATTGGCTAACAAGGCACTTCTTACTAATACGTATTGGTAATAAGGCACTTTTTACTAATGTGTATTGGCTAACAAGGCACTTCTTACTAATGGGTATTGGCTAACAAGGCACTTCTTACTAATGGGTATTGGCTAACAAGGCACTTCTTACTAATACGTATTGGTAATAAGGCACTTTTTACTAATGTGTATTGGCTAACAAGGCACTTCTTGTTCATTGGTTGATAAGTACTTAATTGAACATTGGTAGAAAGTACCTTTAAGTTAACTAAGTGTTAATTTAGACTAAGTGTTAGTTTAAATTCAAACAGATTTTACTTTATATTTATTCAAGCAAGGTCAACATGCTCTTTTATATAAATGATAGAACATTTTTGAGTACAAAGCCCCATTAACAGATCAATAACATTAACATCCCTATGATAAGGTAACCAGAAATAGATATGAATGAAAACACATGCAGTTGATTTAAATAACAATGGCAAAGGCTGATCAAGTCAAATAACAGGTCTGGAAGGCAATCGCTTTTGCCAGCTAAAGAATCAGATAGGTGAATCTATAGATATCAGTACAGGCTAAGGGTCAGGGCAGTAAGCAAACACCAAGTAAGTCAGGACTGTGGACAGGAGCTGAAAGCTACAATTAAGCCACAGGGAAAATAAATGTATTCTTAAAGGGATAGTCTACTTAAACATGTTTATTGTTTAAAAAGATAGATAATCCCTTTATTACCCATTCCCCAGTTTTGCATAACCAACAACACTGTTATATTGATACTTCTGTGATTACCTTGTATCTAAGCCTACAAGACTTTTCTGTAGTCTTGCAATACATTAACATAATGGTAGAATGTTAAGGCTTTCTGAATACATTGTTATTGTGGGCTGGCATTGTTTCTCAATGGTGAAGCTCCCCCACCACTTATTTGGACGAGCCAATCGAGTACTGGAATATACAACGCCTGTCACTGTCATTTTGTTGGCAAAACCTGCAGTATGTTATTGTATCACCCCTGTGCCAGTAAGGGAAAATATATGTAGCAGGGTCAGGCTTGTAAAGTTTCCTGTGTGCTTTACCAATTCTCATAATTGTTTCTGGTCTCCTTAAACAATATTGTTTCCATCCATAATGACCTGTGCAACACTGAGTAGCATATCCCAACAGGGTACACTCTCTCCCAGATGTGCACATGCCAAAAAACAAAGGAGCGCAGAGGACACCAAAGACCCCAGAGTAAGCACCAGGATCAGGGGGTCCGGTCACATATCACAGTATTGGTTTTTAAACATTAATCACTCACTCTTGCATGTTGCCCACACAGTAAGAAAAACTTCCCGGCCTGGAAATGCTTCTTTTCTCCCTCAAAATACAAGGCGATACTTTGATAATCTTCATTACTAGTATTCTCAGATCCTACAACAAAAGAAAACATTATATTTTGTAATAAAACCCCCAAGCAACAGCATTTTATTGTATAAGTATAGACATAAATGTGTGTGCAAAAGCATTCACGGTAATTTCATTTTAGTATTGAAGGGACCTTAAAAAAAGAGACAATCAAGTCCAAAAAAAAAACTTTCATGATTTAAATAGGGCATGAAATTTTAACAACTTTACAATTTACTTTTTTTTTCTTCATTAAATAGTTTTTTATTGGTTTTTCTGAAAGTAACAATAGCAAAATCATAAAATGTATCAATTCAATGTGGTAATGTATACATTTGGAGCATTTATGTTAACATTGACTAATGTTTTGGCTTTAATAGTAGGTGTACCAGTGCAACAAGGGGGGGGCTATCTTTTGGACGATGTCTGCTTGTGTTTTAATGTGTCCGTCACTGAGGATCATATCTACTGAGATGTTCGATGGTTTTTTATTAATTGTAGGTGTTTGCGAAAACCGTAGTTTTCCAAAGGCTAGATTGTCAAGCAGAGTTGACATAGGCACGATGGGGCTTGATATGTACAGGTCTGTATTCAGTAACTTGTCCCATATTTTCAATGTGCTATCTACATAGTAATTAGGATGTTCATTTTTAGATCTATACTTGGGTGGGGTCCAGCACAGTTCACTTTTTTCCTTTATCTGAGATTCTAATTGGGTCCAGGGTTTTGTGGGTGAAGAGTGGTCCCATGCCACTATCCGGGATAAGTGGGAGGCCCTGTAGTAGTTAAATAGCTCCCACTCCTCCTCTATCTTTAGCCAATTATATATATTTTTTGGGATTCTCGCCATACGTTGGAACCAGATGAAAGATTCTATCATTCTTTGTTGCGTGTGGATGTAAGATGGTGGTAACCCTAATGGTAATGTTTGAAACAAATAGAGTTATTTAGGTAGTATAGTCATCTTGACCGCATGGACTCTGCCCATCAAAGAGAGATGTCCTTTTTTGTGCCAAGTGTTTAGTAGTTTCTGCGTTTCTTGTTGTAGGGGTATATAGTTAAGATCGAATAAATCTGGTATGCGTTTTGCTATATGTATTCCGAGATATTGTATTTTTGGTTTGATGAGAAAATCAGTGTGTTTTGCAAGGAATTATATGTCTTGCTCCCGGAGATGTACAGGTAAAAGTATTGACTTATCCATATTAATGGAGAAATTCAAAATTGTTTTAAATGTCTCAAATTCTCTGAGGAGGGTTGGTATGGTCTGTGTTGGGGACGTTAGTGTGACTACGATGCCGTCTGCGTATAGGAGACATTTTTGGTGGATAGTACCCATGGTGATACTGTGTATTTCAAGGTTTTGTCTAATATGTGCTGCAAAGGTTTTAACCATTAGGGCAAGTAGAAGGGGTGACAATGGGCAACTTTGCCGCGTTCCATTTTCAATGTGAAATCTTAGGGAGAGTACAACATTTGCTCTCACTTTGGCTGTCGGATCAGCGTACAGTGTTTGGATGCGCGTTAGCAAAGTGTCGGGGATGCCAAATTTTGACAGGGTGGACTACATACATTTCCAGCCCACCCTGCCAAAAGCTTTCTCTGCATCTGTTGAAAGTATGGCCAGTGGTGTGCGGTTTTTGTCAGCTAAGGATATGGTTTGTAATAATCTAATCGTATTATCTTTGGCTTCTCTGCCGGGGATGAAGCCTATCTGGTCGGTATGGACCAGGTCTGGTAATACTTTATTCAAACGTTGTGCAAGTATCTTTGCGTATAATTTGATATCTATGTTCAGCAGAGAAATGGGTCGATAACTCGTTACTCGTTCTTGGGGTTTCCCTGTTTTCGGGATGACTGAAATTGTGGCCTGTAAGAGGGATGGTGTCAATTTGGATGTTTTGTCTATCGATTGATACAATTTTAACAGTTGCAGGCCGAGGAGCTGTTGGAATATGTGATAGAATTTTGGTGTAAATCCAGCAGGGCCAGGTGCTATTCCCAAAGGGAGTAGCTTAATGGCTGCGTGTAATTCTTGGAGTGTTATTGGTACTTCTACTTCTGCACTTTGTTCTGGCGTGAGATTGGGGAGTTGAACCTTGGAAAGGAACAAATTTACAAGTGATCTTTTGTTGGAGGCGTCTAGTTGTTTTAGGTTATATAGTAAGGTGTAGTATTCTGCAAATTGGGAAGCTATCTCGACGCTGCTCGAGTGTGTTTTATTATTTACATCTGTGATCGAATGAATGATTTGTAATGTTGTTTTTTTCAGGGATCTAGCCATCAATCAACCTGCCTTGTTGTCCTCAGCAAAGTATTTTGTTCTCAGTGTTATGGTTCTTAAGTGTGCATTTTTGATAAGGTATTTATTGAGTTCCTCTCCCGCTTCTGATAATTCTGCGGTGAGTGATGGTGAGTTTGGGTGTTGTTTATGGGCTTCCTCTGACAAGAGGAGTCTTTGTGTAAATTAATTATTGTGTTCTAATTAAAGTTTACGTTGCTTGTGGGTGTGTTGCATGAGTTTGCCCCTTATATAACACTTGTAAGCCTCCTAGTTGTTCGTAGGTGTGGTCGCATCTGGATTATTAAGAATAAAGAATTCTGTGTTTTTTTATGAAATGCTGGTAACTAGTAGTGCGTCTGCAAGGACATAATCAAAGGGCCATTAAAAGATGTTGTGTACCATGCTGTTGTCTGACCAAACCGTGTGTGTTATCCGGGAGCGGACTAATAAAGATAAGGTAGTTTGGTCGCATAGTATTTAATCTAGGCGTGTGTAAGTATGTTGTGGGTTTGAGAAAAACGTATAGTCTTTGGTTTCTCGATGAGAGGTTCTCTAGTTATCGAACAGGGGCATAATTTGCAAAGCTGACCAGTACACAAACAAACAGGACCCACGAACAGCGCGGGTCAGTAAAAAATCAACTGTATGAGCAGACAATAATCATTTCTGAACTATAATGGTAGCAGACAAGTTATTTAACTAAGCTTCTCTAGATATAATAAGCATTTGGAATCTAGATAAACTTGATCCTGGCCTATTCCAGGTGATACCATACACATTGTGTAACTAGCAGCTGTAGGTAACAAGGATAAAAACCTGTAAAAAAAAAACGTAAAAACTGTAGAAAAAACAGGAGAACAGGGAAAAACATACAAATAGTTTTTAAAGCTTTGAAACTGATGTTATATACATATTATAGACTCACGGTTAAGTAGCGTGTCACTCTCCCCAACATAAGGGAAAGTAGTCTAGGAAAGTTATAGATTGGCTTCACAATTTGGAAATGTTCAAGTAACTTCTGTAGTAGTAGGTGGAAATTTCTTTTTGAACCTAGGGGCTGCAGCTTTTGCCCAGGTCTGTCTTTGAGGCTTGTGGTGATGCTTGGATGTTGGCTGATCCTTGTTTTCTGGTGTTTGTGGTGGGAGTATGTTCAGTTGCTTGCAGAAAGATTCTGTGTCCGCAGGATCTTGACAGACGTGGCACTTGCCATTCTTATTTAATAAAAGGGACACTGGAAATTCCCATCTGTAAGGAATTTGCATGGAGCGTAGGTGCGATGTCAGGTTTGCAAACTCTTTTCTTTTCTGCAGAGTTTCGGCCAACAGGTCTTGGTAGATTTGTATGCGAGATCCCATGTGGGAGAAATTTGGCTGTGCTCTTGAGAAGTTGTAGATTTTTCTCTCTAGCTCTATATGTCTGGAAGCGTAATATGACGTCTTGTGGTGGCTGGTTGTCCCCTGGTTTGGGGCGCAAGGTACGGTGCGCTGTTTCTAGCGGGATTTCTTCCATCACCACTGAATTAGTCATTGCCAGCGATTGAAATAAACTCTGTAAATATTCTGGTAGTGTCTCACCATTCACAGTCTCTGGTATCACTCTGATTCACAGATTGTTTCTGTGTGTTCCATTTTGGATGTCGTCGAGATTATTCTCAAGTTCTGTGAGTTGAGCTTGTAGGTTGGTGACAGTTTGTGACATTTTATCCATATGTTTAACAAGTTCTTCCCTGTCATCTTCTAACGCCTCAACTCTGAACCCTAATTCGTTGATGTCTCTTTTGAGATCTGCACATTCTTCCCGTATTGCTTTTAAGGTAATGGGGCCATCTTCTGGGGAATTAGAGTTTGTTGGCGAGTTGGGGTTTGCAGGGAGAGTGGGTGCATCTTTTAATGTTTCTTCATCATCTTCATCTGTTAGTGTGGACGCTGTTTTATGTTTATTTAGGTTCTTGAAGTAGTTATTTACCAAACCTGGCGGCCTTGTCCATCTGGCAGACGCTCCGGTGCGTCGTAGGCGACTTGATGCAAGCCTTGCCTGCCGAGGGCCAGAGAGGTGACAGGCGTGTGCTGTGGATCATTGGCTAGATGGGTTAGCCTGTTTTCTGCTCGGATTGAGCTGTTTTCAGCGCTTAATTGCGGGTCCCGCTTTGACTGTGTGGGGAGCTCTACACATGTGCGGCCATCACCGACGGTCACAGGTTCCTCCCCTACAATTTACTGTTATAACTAATTGTGCTTTGTTCTCTTGGTATTCTTAGTTGAAATCTAAATTTAGGAGGTTCATTTGCTAATTTCATAGACCTTGAAGGCGTCTCTAATCTAAATGCATTTTGACAGTTTTTCACCACTAGAGGGCGTTAGTTTATGTGTTTCATATAGATAACATTGAGCTCATGCATGTGAATTTACCGAGGAGTGAGCACTGATTGGATAAAATGCAAGTCTGTCAGAAGAACTGAAACAAGGGACAGGTCTGCAGAAGGCTTAGATACAAAGTAATTACAGAGGTAAAACATGTATTATTATAACTGTGTTGGTTTTGCAAAACTGGGGGATGGGTAATTAAAGGGACACTGAACCCAAATTTTTTCTTTTGTGATTCAGACACAGCATGCAATGTTAAGCAACATTCTAATTTACTCCTATTATCAAATGCTATTCATTCTCTTGGTATCTTTATTTGAAAAGCAAGAATGTAAGTTTAGATGCTGGCCCATTTTTGGTGAACAACCTGGGTTGTTCTTGCTGATTGGTGGATTATTTTAACCGACCAATAAACAAGTGCTGTCCAGAGGTCTGAACCAAAAAAATAGCTTAGATGCCTTCTTTTTAAAATAAAGATAGCAAGAGAACGAAGAAACATTGATAATAGGAGTAAATTAGAAAGTTGCTTAAAATTGCATGCTCTATCTGAATCACGAAAGCCCTTAAAGGGCTTATCTTTTAAAACAACAAAATTTCTGGTGTTGACTGTCCATTTAAACTATTTATATTTTTATTGCAGAAAATATATAAAATCTATTAGGTCAAACAATCGCGGCCCTTGCCTCCTCCGCTCCTGCTCAGCCTGTCTGGGTGGGTCACAACACACTTCCCTTTCCTTAGAGTTGAATCCACTTGTACCCAAGGCAGGGGTTGAGATCTCAGACGAATTGACCAAGACATACACAAGTTTTTAGTTTGGCTGGGCCCCCTCCCACGGGAGGTACTACGTGGAGCTCTGTAATGTTTTTGAAATGTTAATGCTATAAAATAGTTGGTGTTGAGTGTATTCTTGTACATGTTATGCAAAGGAGGTCATACCAGTTGATAGCGACAAGATTAGTAAAATGACTGAGGCTGTAATATGGGTTGACTTATTTGTAATTTGTGAAATGTTAAAAAAATCAATAAAAAACTTTTTTACATAAAAAATAAATAAATCTATTAGGTCAAACAAATTTCTATGTCCTGAACAACTAGCGGTGATGGATTTGTCCTTATTAGCCAGTCTAGAAATTAGAAGAGCAAAAACATGCATTTCCTACTAGTTTTTAAAGCTATTTAAATAGCTCTACCATAAAGTTTTTAACTAAATAAAAAACAAATTAAAAAAAACCCAACAACAAACAAAAAAACAGAATTTATGTTTACCTGATAAATTACTTTCTCCAACGGTGTGTCCGGTCCACGGCGTCATCCTTACTTGTGGGATATTCTCCTCCCCAACAGGAAATGGCAAAGAGCCCAGCAAAGCTGGTCACATGATCCCTCCTAGGCTCCGCCTTCCCCAGTCATTCGACCGACGTAAAGGAGGAATATTTGCATAGGAGAAACCATATGATACCGTGGTGACTGTAGTTAAAGAAAATAAATTATCAGACCTGATTAAAAAACCAGGGCGGGCCGTGGACCGGACACACCGTTGGAGAAAGTAATTTATCAGGTAAACATAAATTCTGTTTTCTCCAACATAGGTGTGTCCGGTCCACGGCGTCATCCTTACTTGTGGGAACCAATACCAAAGCTTTAGGACACGGATGAAGGGAGGGAGCAAATCAGGTCACCTAGATGGAAGGCACCACGGCTTGCAAAACCTTTCTCCCAAAAATAGCCTCAGAAGAAGCAAAAGTATCAAACTTGTAAAATTTAGTAAAAGTGTGCAGTGAAGACCAAGTCGCTGCCTTACATATCTGATCAACAGAAGCCTCGTTCTTGAAGGCCCATGTGGAAGCCACAGCCCTAGTGGAATGAGCTGTGATTCTTTCAGGAGGCTGCCGTCCGGCAGTCTCATAAGCCAATCTGATGATGCTTTTAATCCAAAAAGAGAGAGAGGTAGAAGTTGCTTTTTGACCTCTCCTTTTACCAGAATAAACAACAAACAAGGAAGATGTTTGTCTAAAATCCTATGTAGCATCTAAATAGAATTTTAGAGCACGAACAACATCCAAATTGTGCAACAAACGTTCCTTCTTTGAAACTGGATTCGGACACAAAGAAGGCACGACTATCTCCTGGTTAATGTTTTTGTTAGAAACAACTTTCGGAAGAAAACCAGGTTTAGTACGTAAAACCACCTTATCTGCATGGAACACCAGATAAGGAGGAGAACACTGCAGGGCAGATAATTCTGAAACTCTTCTAGCAGAAGAAATTGCAACCAAAAACAAAACTTTCCAAGATAATAACTTAATATCAACAGAATGTAAGGGTTCAAACGGAACCCCCTGAAGAACTGAAAGAACTAAATTGAGACTCCAAGGAGGAGTCAAAGGTTTGTAAACAGGCTTGATTCTAACCAGAGCCTGAACAAAGGCTTGAACATCTGGCACAGCTGCCAGCTTTTTGTGAAGTAACACAGACAAGGCAGAAATCTGTCCCTTCAAGGAACTTGCAGATAATCCTTTCTCCAAACCTTCTTGAAGAAAGGATAGAATCTTAGGAATTTTTACCTTGTCCCAAGGGAATCCTTTAGATTCACACCAACAGATATATTTTTTCCATATTTTGTGGTAAATTTTTCTAGTTACAGGCTTTCTGGCCTGAACAAGAGTATCAATGACAGAATCTGAGAACCCTCGCTTTGATAAGATCAAGCGTTCAATCTCCAAGCAGTCAGTTGGAGTGAGACCAGATTCGGATGTTCGAACGGACCTTGAACAAGAAGGTCTCGTCTCAAAGGTAGCTTCCATGGTGGAGCCGATGACATATTCACCAGGTCTGCATACCAAGTCCTGCGTGGCCACGCAGGAGCTATCAAGATCACCGATGCCCTCTCCTGATTGATCCTGGCTACCAGCCTGGGGATGAGAGGAAACGGCGGGAATACATAAGCTAGTTTGAAGGTCCAAGGTGCTACTAGTGCATCTACTAGAGTCGCCTTGGGATCCCTGGATCTGGACCCGTAGCAAGGAACCTTGAAGTTCTGACGAGAGGCCATCAGATCCATGTCTGGAATGCCCCACAATTGAGTAATTTGGGCAAAGATTTCCGGATGGAGTTCCCACTCCCCCGGATGAAATGTCTGACGACTCAGAAAATCCGCTTCCCAATTTTCCACTCCTGGGATGTGGATTGCAGACAAGTGGCAGGAGTGAGTCTCCGCCCATTGAATGATTTTGGTCACTTCTTCCATCGCCAGGGAACTCCTTGTTCCCCCCTGATGGTTGATGTACGCAACAGTCGTCATGTTGTCTGATTGAAACCGTATGAACTTGGCCCTTGCTAGTCTGTATAGTCCCCATTCCACTGACTGAGCATGCACAGTTGTAATGGTCTTAGATGAATTCGCGCAAAAGGAACTATGTCCATTGCCGCTACCATCAAACCTATTACTTCCATGCACTGCGCTATGGAAGGAAGAGGAACAGAATGAAGTATTTGACAAGAGTTTAGAAGTTTTGATTTTCTGGCCTCTGTCAGAAAAATTCTCATTTCTAAGGAGTCTATTATTGTTCCCAAGAAGGGAACCCTTGTTGACGGAGATAGAGAACTTTTTTCTACGTTCACTTTCCACCCGTGAGATCTGAGAAAGGCCAGGACAATGTCCGTGTGAGCCTTTGCTTGAGGAAGGGACGACGCTTGAATCAGAATGCCGTCCAAGTAAGGTACTACTGCAATGCCCCTTGGTCTTAGCACCGCTAGAAGGGACCCTAGTACCTTTGTGAAAATCCTTGGAGCAGTGGCTAATCCTGAGACCCAACCAAGCCCAAAGGGGAATACGATACCAAATGACGCCTTCAGAAAGTCTTTTCTATGTATCAGAGCTCCTCACACATGCATCTGCATGTCATGCTTCTCAAAAACAAGTGCGCAATAGAGGCGCGAAAATGAGACTCTGCCTGTGATTAGGGAAAGCCCCTAGAGAATAAGGTGTCCAATACAGTGCCTGCCGGTTATTTTACATAATTCCCAAGATTAAAATAATTCCTCAAGGCTATGAAGTATAAAATATGTTTATATATAAATCGATTTAGCCCAGAAAATGTCTACAGTCTTAAAAAGCCCTTGTGAAGCCCTTTTTTTCTTTCTGTAATAAAAATGGCTTACCGGATCCCATAGGGAAAATGACAGCTTCCAGCATTACATCGTCTTGTTAGAATGTGTCATACCTCAAGCAGCAAAAGTCTGCTCACTGTTCCCCCAACTGAAGTTAATTCCTCTCAACAGTCCTGTGTGGAAACAGCCATCGATTTTAGTAACGGTTGCTAAAATCATTTTCCTCTTACAAACAGAAATCTTCATCTCTTTTCTGTTTCAGAGTAAATAGTACATACCAGCACTATTTTAAAATAACAAACTCTTGATTGAATAATAAAAACTACAGTTAAACACTAAAAAACTCTAAGCCATCTCCGTGGAGATGTTGCCTGTACAACGGCAAAGAGAATGACTGGGGAAGGCGGAGCCTAGGAGGGATCATGTGACCAGCTTTGCTGGGCTCTTTGCCATTTCCTGTTGGGGAGGAGAATATCCCACAAGTAAGGATGACGCCGTGGACCGGACACACCTATGTTGGAGAAACACATTAGTGCAACAGTTCTATTCCATTATTGTCAATTAGTCATTTTTTAAAAAAAATTGCATCCTGTGGTTTTGCAAATTGTAGTGAAAACTGAAAATAGTGCAATGAACCTGAACAGTCCAGCGCTACGGAATTTGGCAGCGCTATACAAATAAATGATAATAATAATAACAGTTAGGCAAAATGTGCCTTTTTTTTGTTAATCTTGGATATAATGGTTTGTTGCTATTTTTAAATACATTTAATTTATGTGACCATAACATAGTGCATGCTAATATTGTGTTTTCATGCATAGGTGCAGCGCTTTGTCACTGACATTGTGAATAACATCATATGTATGTTGTAGTGTTGTTTAGTAAAATTGTTTACTTGCTGACCCATTTTTCATTCAAAAGATCTAAGATCAATTTTTACAAGCACTCTCAAGCACCGTGAATATTTCTGGAGCTAAAAGCACCTATATGTTTTTTACTGTAACTAAGAGAAGTGTGCACATATTTCATTTGATCACTTGTTTAGCTTCTCTCATATAACTTTTGTTAGATTTGGTCTAAAAACGGACGTCCTTACAGAGTTTCACATTATCTGAAAGCTGATATCACAATACCAAAACCAATTACTGCTACCAATACTGGCTTAAATCGCAAGCATTTTGGCATAACACTCTGCTTTGGCTTAAATAAATCTGTAAACAGAGTTTCTTTTTTATTTCCTGATTTGGGTAAACAGCATATTCTAAACTTTTCATATAACAATTGTATACCTTAGGTGACTAATCCAATGTTCAGGAAAAGGGATTTCTCTGTACTTTGCATATTGCTACACAAAAGGAGCTTCCGTTGACTTCTGATGACCCCTCATATGTTGTAGGCATTTATTTCATGACTCAGATAGAGTTATATAATCAAATTAACTTTATTCTCTTGGTATCCTTTGCTGAAGAAGCAGCAATGGACTACTGGGAGGTAGATGAACACATTGGATGAGAAAATGACATATAGGCATATATGTGCAGACACCAATAATCAGCTAGCTCCCAGTAGTGCATTGGTGCTCCTAATCATACCTAGGTATGCTTTTCAACAAAACATATCAAGAGAATGAAGGAAATTACATAATAGAAGTAAATTGGAAAGTTGCTTACAATTACACACTCTATCTGAATCATGAAAGATCAGTTTTGGCACTGCTGTACCTTTAATAAGTAGATGTATGTTTATATCATCTGCATTTATAATGAATACCAATGTAATCATTTCACTATTAGATATTTATTACAAGAAAAGAAATGTACAGACTACACTGAGTAATTTAGCTAATTTAACAATTAAGATGTCGACAGTTCCAGGCACTTTAACAAAAATGATCTGATTTGCTTTAAATAATATAAGAATGGTGCTTACCAATAATATCAGCATAAATCTCCATCTGGTTGTGCTGCTGCGCGAGCTGGAATGCCTCATCGTTACACTTGGACATTACCAGAAACTGAATCGCTGACCCATAGTCATTTAGTTGTAGGAAAAACCTGATTTTAAACAAAATAAAGGGAGTGGGAAATTGTTTATTGGCATTAGAATCCTCAATAAACTACAATGCACTAAATGATACATTCTTTATTGTCAAATCCGTTTGCTATGGTTTGTGCTATTCCAGCTCTGAGGTTACTAAAGATAATTAAAATACATTTACAGTCTTGGTTTATTATTTTGTTCACTTATTTAATTCTCATTTGTAATGACATCTGGCACATGTACAAGCGAGGTTAAAAAATTTAATTATCCATAAATTCTATGCAATCTAATCCTTGTTTATTTCAACAAATTTGTATCTGTTTTTCCACTACCCCAGAGAACATCTAGAGACCCATAATAGCATTGTACAGTGATTGCTTGATCAGCGTGGGAGTACATTTATTTTTGTTTCTAACTGGCCATATCAAAAAAAATAAGCTAAACAATACTCAAGGCTGTACAAAATGTATGTCCTTACCCTGCAGCAATACAAATCTTGCAAATAAAACTACAGTTTTAAATTGGTTTTAAAGAGTTATTTTGTATGTAGATCTATAGCAACGCAGATTATTTATTGCTGATTTAAACTAAACACCAGCATTTGTTGACAGATTAATATTTCAGAGGTTTTGATTGCACATGAATAATGAATCACACTTTTAACTAACTGGCAAATAAACAAACAAATGAATTAACTACTTTTTGTTGAAGTGATATTTATTTATGATGTTTTATTTTTTGTATTTTATTATCTCTTTAACAAAATAATAAATTAAATAAACAAATTTTCATTGGTTCTTAATTAGTTAAAAATGCCATTTGTTATTTGTCTGTAAACAAAGGCACATGTCTAATATACATATGCAAATACTAAATTACTTTAATATCCCTTTAAGAAAAACAATCCTTTGCCAGTTCTTGATTGGACAACTCTGTGCCTATTTGGTTTTATGTTTGCAGGAAAAAAAATAAAGGACGTCATGCAACCGAATAGATTCATATCTTAATACTGGTCATTGTATGTTACGAAATATGTTTTCTTTTAATAGAAGACATATTTAGAGAGATATTTGTAGCTGTATATGATGTTACCTTGCTACCATCTTGGCTCCTTCCAATGACTGAGTCTCTTTCACAATCCCCACTGCTTTTTCAGGGTTTTTTAAGTGATCCAGGTAGATACGGATCACATTATCCCAATCTTTAGCATTTTCATAAGCCAGGGCAGCTTCTTTATACCTGAGACAAACAAATAAGCATACAGTGTAATATAGATACCTACTGACCTGTAAGCTAAGCTATAATGCAAATAATTATTAGTCCGTATTATAGTTTTATCCAGGAGAACATATACCTTCCATCAGCTTCCTTAGCTTTTGCATATTGTAAGTGGATCTTAGAAGAAGATACATGTGGAAGTAGCTCTCCAACCTTTGCCCTAAAACCCAAAAGACAGCACAAAAATTATAACAAAATTTGATGATAGTTCTTAATAAAATAAAGCTTTGTAATAAATGTATTAAAGGAACATTACCCATGTACTAAATACCTTGAAAATAATTCAGGATATCTATAGAAAGTGGAGTAGAAAATATCACATGACCATTATGTTTGTTTTAGCTCACCACAGTAAGTGCAATGTAAGCAGCTGCACTTTTTACTATCATCTGCATGGTGAAAAAACAACCAATCAGTGTTCTCAGAGTCCACACTTTGCTTTACTGTGAGATTTGCTGTGGAATTTCACCACATTATTGCAAGATTTCATAGTGAACTTCCTTAAAGGGATACTAAACCCACATTTGTTTCTTTCACGATTCAGATAGAGCATGCAATTTTAACCCTTTCACTACCGGGACTTCCAGACAAAAACTTGCCCAAAATACCAGAGCATTTTTACCATTTTTGCTATCTCTCCATTTAAACAGAAATAGAGCCTTGTTTTTTTATTTACCTATCAAATCTGTATATATTTTTTAAGTAGACAACCCAAGGTATTGATCTAGGCCCATTTTGGTATATATCATGCCACCATTTCACCGCCAAATGCCATCAAATAAAAAAAAATGTGGTACTTTTTTCACAAACTTTGGGTTTCTCATAGAAATTATTTACATACTGCTTGTGCAATCATGGCACAAATGTTTGTAAAAGTTTCTCTAAGATGCCCTTTGTTCAGAAATTTCAGACATATATGGCTTTGCCGTTGCTTTTTGGTAATTAGAAGAATTGCAGCTGCGCACCACACTTCTATTATTCCCGGCAGTGATTGGGGTTAATTAGGTAGCTTAAAAGGTTAACGTTAGCTTTAGTGTAAAGATTAGCCTTTTACTTGACACTCCCCACCCCCTGATCCTACACTCCCAAAAAGTTCTCTACCCTCACCCACCCCCACTGGTCACCCCCCCCCCCCCAATAAAAAAACAACAAAAAACTTTTATTTTTAAAAAATATTTTTTTTATTTTTTTTCTGCAGTGTAGGGTTGCCCTAACCCTCAAACATCCCTGATCCCTCCTAAAAAAAACCTAAGTCTAAACCACCCCTGCCCTAACTATTGCGGCCATCTTAGCTATCTGCCAGTACCTGAAAAACGTGTTGTTTTAAAATTTTTAAATATTTTTTTATTTACATTTTTTTTTACTATTCCATAGCGTAGTGTGTCCCCTCACCCTTCATCTTTATTGTAGGGCCCCCCACACACCCTTTTCCTGTAGTGTAGCTTCCCCATTCCTCCCTGACCCCTTAAAAAACATTTCCTAGCGTAGGGCCCCTGACACTTCCTCCCAACGGCTCCAGCAGAAGATCGTTACAGACCGTCACACACACAGTGTCACCGTCTGTAACGATCAGGCATCTGCCCTCATATGGAGGTCGGAGCACCGTTCACGCTCCGGCTACATATGCGGGAGATGCCTGAAACTTCAGGAGCCCCAGATCTCGGCTGTAACTTAACAGCAGAGATTGCTGGAGCATCCTGAAGCGACCACGTGTATATATACGTGGTGAGGTACGATAGCCTAAGTACCGCATAACATATATATATATATATATACGTCATTTTGGGTGAAAGGGTTAAGCAACTTTCTAATTTACTCCTATTATCATTTTTTCTTCATTCTATTACTATATTTAAAAAGCAGGAATGTAAAGCTTAGGAGCCAGTCCATTTTAGGTTCGGCACCCTGGATTTAGCCACCAATAAGCAAGCATAACCCAGGTTCTGAGCCAAAAATGGGCCGGCTCCTAAGCTTTACATTATTGCTTTTTAAATAAAGATAGCAAGAGGACGCAGAAATATTAATAATAGGAGTAAATTAGAAAGTTGCTTAAAATTGCATGCTCTATCTGAATCATCAAAGAAAAAATTTGAGTTAAGTGTCCCTTTAAACTGTGGAGGAAAATAAAAGACAGTCCATTGTAAGTCCCAGGACTAGCATCCTGATTTGGCTGTTTAAAGTCCCTTCACAATGGGATATGGCTACTGAGGTTAAATTATCTTTTTAAAATTGAGATGTTCATGTAATACTTTCTTGTCAGCTTTTTACACATATGTTATATCACTCAGCATTTGGGTAACACGTCCCTTTAAAGGAACAGTCAAGCCCAAAACAAACTTCCATGATTCAAACAAGGCATGTAATTTTAAACAACTTTCCAATTTACTTTTATAACCAATTTTACTTTGTTGTCTTGGTATGCTTAGTTGAAAGCTAAACCTAGGAGGTTCATATGCTAATTTCTTAGACCTTGAAGGCCGTTTATAATCTGAATGCATTTTCACCACTAGAGGGCGTTGGTTCATGTGTTTCATATAGATAACATTGAGCTCACGCACGTGAATTTACCGAGGAGTGAGCACTGATTAGATTTAATGCAAGTCCGTCAAAATAACTCAAATAAGGGGGCAGACTGAAGAGGCTTAGATAAAAGGTAATTATAGAGGTAAAACGTGTATTTTTTATAACTGTGCTGATTATGCAAAACTGGAGAATTCTGGTTGTGATTGTCCCTTTAATATCAAGCATAACAGACTAAATGGCATAACTGAATTAATTCACAGTGTTATTATATTCAGAACTAATAATATATACTTATTGTCACGCCGCTCTGTTGCTTATTGCAGTTGCCAGGGACGCGGCGGTTGTTGTGAGCGTGCGGCGATGATGTCACCGCCGCACGCCAATTCCCCTCTCAAGCTGGTCAGATTTTAGGAGTCCTCCTCGGCGTGAATCTGCACCTATGTTAGTACCTGCATTACTTACATTTAGTGACCAAGTATAGGTTGTCTTGTACTCCCTGGGTGCTTCGTTTGTTTGCTGTGTTTGCTTATTGCTGAATACCTTATTGTTGCTGAACTCTACCTGCCTGTGACCACTCTACAGATTAACCCATGAACTGCTGAATTGCCTTATTATTGCTGAACTCTGCCTGCCTGTGACCACTCTACAGATTAACCCCTGAACTGCTGAATTGCCTTATTATTGCTGAACTCTGCCTGCGACCACTCTACAGATTAACCCCTGAACTGCTGGATTGCCTTATTGTTGCTGAACTCTGCTTGTCTCTGACCACTCTACTGATTAACCCCTGAACTGCTGATATTCTGTATTGCCTTTCTGTGGCTGAACCCTGCTTGTCTCTGACCACTCTTTTGTTTAACCCTAAACTGCTGGTACTCTGGCTTGCCCTGTTGCTGCTGAACTCTGCTCGCCTGACTAATCTCCAGTTATCCCCTGTGGTGCCGAGAAAGATTGTCCTCTCTACTGTGAGTATTACTTATGTGACGAACCAAGGTTATCCAACCCTGCACCAGTCACTTATTTGGCACAGAAAGGGTTTTCAGCCCCCTTTTCTGTCACCTATAGCTCAAATGCTGCCACCACTTAAAATTTATTAAAGGGAAAATATTAAGGAAAACCCCAGACTTTACACATTAACTCTAGAAATACAATTTAGCAGAAAATAACCTAAAATTATACAGTTCTAATATTCCAGTCTTTTTCAGTAAAGTGGTTCAATTATTAGACAAAGGCCAAACTTAATAAAGGAATTATTTATTATGCCAAAAATATTATGCACAATGCATTAATAATAAAAAGTTGTTACAAATAAAATTACACACGCAAACAGTGTTTTAAAATAAAAAGGAGAAAAACAGAATTGAATACTTTACTAGCTTCAAGATCTGCGCCAGGGGAATGGCAAGAAAATGATGGCTCCTTACTTCTGTACAGCAGCTCCCCTTGTAAGAATGACCATCTTATTGTTAAAAAATAAGATTCTTAAACCTACTTCTCAGAGATCATGTTGCTTAACCACACCCTCCTGGGCGGGCTAAGAAACCCCACTGTCTTTACAAACTTCAATAGACTAAATTTCTTGCCTGAATTTATACAATCCATTATCATTCCTGCTAGGTAAGAAATTTCTATAATTACATATTTAGAACCTCTTAGTTTTATTGGGAGAACCAGTTTGATATCAAATATGCCATAGGTTGTCATATTTACCTGCCGTTAAGGTTATAACACTTTTAACCCACATATGTACATAATATACCAATGTCCTGTCAGTGACCTGGTCAGTTTTTGTAATGAAGGGCCTGTTTTGCATCATGCATTCTATTGACAGCTTAAGCCATAAACTTTATCCTGTGTATCTCTGGGACTTCAGTGATTTTATGACTCAATGCATACACACTAGCATTTGGTGGCTAGTTAGAGGGTTCTGGCACTTCAAAGAAAATACAAACACAATTCTTCTTGAAAACAAATAACTGTTTTGAGTGCAAGCTGCACAAAGTTAACTCCTTAGGAGCTGAATCCTGAGATATTTGTGACACCTCCCCCAATAAGAGACGCAAAAGGGGGTGGCTACGAGCCACTCCCGATACGTATCAAAAGGAGCTTCCCCTTGCGGTGAGAACACCATTGCCAGACAGATTGCACCTAGCAGTTTTGGCAGCAGGATGCCCTCCTTTTAAAAGTGACACACTAGTTGCTCTACCCAACCGATTGAATATATTGCAGGGCCCCTCCCATGCAGCCTCTAGTTTGTTCTGTCTCATGGGCGTGAGTACAAGAACATTATGGACCATCTCACACACTCCCTCTCTGGCAGTAAACTTCTGCAACTGTTTTTGTGCGAACATGGCATCTCTGGGTTTTGCAGGTACCTCCCCCAATAAGGTTTGCATCTTATCCAGGAACAACACATCATCCCCTGTTACAGAGGTGCCTGTGAAACCTAGTGTCTTGCTACCTAGGGTGTGCTCTCTAAACATATTGTGTGCTGTCAGTTGCTGCTTAACTACCATAGGCTCTTGCCCTCCCACTGGAGTAGAATTCCTGTACTCCTGCACTCTGTTATGGTTGGTAGGGGGTTGACTAACTGCCCCCCTTCTCCTCACTGTGCGTCCTAACTGCTGAACCTGCTGAGGACACTGA
The DNA here is from genome assembly GCF_027579735.1 of Bombina bombina. Taxonomy (NCBI): domain Eukaryota; kingdom Metazoa; phylum Chordata; class Amphibia; order Anura; family Bombinatoridae; genus Bombina; species Bombina bombina. Next base: position 1,248,907,920 of record NC_069500.1, read on the forward strand.
TGCTGCACATCTATCAGTGTATTTGCTGAATGGCACTGTGGGGCTGTGTAAATGCACTTCTCTGTACTCCTCCCCCCTGTGCCTGCAGTCTGTGTCAGTCTCTGTCCCCTAGCCTGTGCAGTCTGTTTATAGGTCACAGCTGAGGGTACTGGGGTCTCTGTCACCCACAATCTTTCACACTCACTCTGGGGGTCCCTCAAAGAGTATTCTGTACTCTCCTCCCCCACACATTCTGACATCTGTGGCTTTGCTGCTTCTGTCATAGAGTGGGCTAGTTTGCCCCCCTGCTCTCTCTCACAGTCAGTCTGCCACTTTGCATAATCACACAGAATATGGGACCCTTTTGACACTGGTGCAGACAAGCACACTTCTTCCTTCTGCCATTTATCCCAACTATTGTGTCTTTTCACAGGGTACGGAATTGTCCCTGGCAGAGACTGGCACACATCATCCAGCGGCCCAGTCACCCAGTCATTCTCTCCCCCATCAATCTCACCTCCTTCTATAGAATCCACTGATTCAATCACAGACAGACACGCACCCCTTATCTGCCTTCTCTCACAGACAAGTTCTTCCGGTACAGCTAAACTTGGTTGAGGCACAGACAGACCCACACAGTCTATCTGCCTTTCTCCCCCATCAGCCTCACCCTGTACAGCTAACGGTAATTCTGCCGATACTGCTGGTTTAAGTACAGGAAGACACACACCGTCTGTCTGTCGTTCTCCCCAGTCAGTATCTCCTCGTACAGCTTCACCTCTCAGCACAGACACCCCCAGTTCAGGCACAGCCCTGCGCACACATGCAATCTGTCCTCCCTCCTGGTTATAATGTCTCTGAGCATTTTTACACACAGCCCTTTCCACATAAGGGTCTGCAACTAATGTCACTTGGTCACATGTAGCATTGTCAGGCACATAGAGAGATAACAGTCTACCCAAATCAGTACCCAGTAAGACATCATTAGGAATATTTTCAGATACCCCCACATTTCTTAAACCTCTCCCCACTCCCCAATCAAGATATACACGTGCCATAGGCACTGCAACTTTCATTCCCCCAATCCCTTTAACTGCTAGAGTCTTTCCAGGGATAATGTTCTCAGAGTTCACTAGCTTTGGATGCACCATAGTCACTTCTGCACCTGTGTCCCTTAGCCCTAGGGTTACCTTATCTCCAACAGTCACAGGTTGCAAGTTCTCATGGTTGTTTTCCTCTGGACAGGTAACAAACAAAACAGATGCTGGTACTTCTGAGGGATTACTCCCTCCAGCTGATTGCCCCAAGTTAATCCTCTCTGGGCAAGTGGAGCTGATGTGGCCCACTTTGTTGCAAATAAAACATCTGCGGGTATCCCCCTGCCCAGATGCAGCACTTGCCCCTCCTTTCCCAGAGGGAGCAGACACACTGGATAAAGGCACAGCAGGCTTTGTGAAGGGGGGTCGTGCAGCAGCTCCTTTACAGGTGGATCCCCCCTTAGAAAAGGTTTTCCTCCCATTCTCTGGAGACCTGTTAGCTGTGTAAAAATCAGCCAGCTCGCCAGCTTCCAATGCTGTTATGGGCTTCCGATCTAAAACCCATTCTTGAACTCCGGCTGGGCACAGCTGCATAAATTGCTCCTTCACAATCAAATCTTCCAGCTCCTCCATAGTGGCAACTTTTAATCCTCTGACCCACTGTTTAAAGGCTGTCCTCAAGTTTCCAACAGCTGTAATATAGCTCTCTGACACACCTTTCTGCAGGGAACGGAATTTCTTTCGGTAAATTTCAGGAGTAAGATTGTATCTCCTCTGCAGGGCAGCTTTAATGGAATCATAGTCCTGATCAAACTCTGGGGGTAGTTCAGCAAACGCCTCCAGTGCAGGACCTTTCAGGCCAGGGGTAAGGTACTTGGCCCACTGCTCCCTTGGCAACTGGAACTGTCTGCAAACTTTCTCAAAGCTACGCAGGAATACATCCACATCTCCATCTTTCTCCAGGGTGGGAAATTCTCTGCACGCACTCTGGGAGCAGGTAGGTCTCTAGGTTCACCAACAACAGGTGAGACCATCCCTCTCTCCAACCGTGCAAGCTGTAGCTGATACTCTCTCTCTGCCTGTCGTTCAGCAGCCTGTCTCTCAGCTGCCAGAGACGCCTGTCTCTCAGCCACAGCAGCTTGTCGTTCAGCAGCCTGTCTTTCATAAAACTTTGTAATCAGTTCCATGCGCAAACTTGCATCCACTGAGCCCATATGTTTAAGAACAGTTTGCAAATAACAGTCCAAGGGATCCCCAGATTCTGATGAATCACTGCCCCCAGCTGCAGACATCTCTCCTGAGACCTCAACTGGTGTGATTTGGCTGTTATCATATTCAACAAGAGCTTGTATTAGTAAATCTTTGTTCTTTGAACGTGTTGGAATATCCCGCTCCTGGCATAGGAGTATAAGTGCCTCTTTAGATCGCTGCTCGTATGCCTCCATAGCAAAAATAAAATAGAAAAGAACAACAGAGAATAGGGAAGGGGACTGTTTGCAATGTGTCACTATATAATGCACTGAGTTTTAGCCTTTGGAAATTGTAAGAAACAATCTCTTTTAGTACCAGGATTTCCACACTAGCAAATCCACAAGCACTAAAATCTAATAATAAAAAAAATTATCTACACCGCTGCCCACCAATTTGTGACGAACCAAGGTTATCCAACCCTGCACCAGTCACTTATTTGGCACAGAAAGGGTTTTCAGCCCCCTTTTCTGTCACCTATAGCTCAAATGCTGCCACCACTTAAAATTTATTAAAGGGAAAATCTTAAGGAAAACCCCAGACTTTACACATTAACTCTAGAAATACAATTTAGCAGAAAATAACCTAAAATTATACAGTTCTAATATTCCAGTCTCTTTCAGTAAAGTGGTTCAATTATTAGACAAAGGCCAAACTTAATAAAGGAATTATTTATTATGCCAAAAATATTATGCACAATGCATTAATAATAAAAAGTTGTTACAAATAAAATTACACACGCAAACAGTGTTTTAAAATAAAAAGGAGAAAAACAGAATTGAATACTTTACTAGCTTCAAGATCTGCGCCAGGGGAATGGCAAGAAAATGATGGCTCCTTACTTCTGTACAGCAGCTCCCCTTGTAAGAATGACCATCTTATTGTTAAAAAATAAGATTCTTAAACCTACTTCTCAGAGATCATGTTGCTTAACCACACCCTTCTGGGCGGGCTAAGAAACCCCACTGTCTTTACAAACTTCAATAGACTAAATTTCTTGCCTGAATTTATACAATCCATTATCATTCCTGCTAGGTAAGAAATTTCTATATTTACATATTTAGAACCTCTTAGTTTTATTGGGAGAACCAGTTTGATATCAAATATGCCATAGGTTGTCATATTTACCTGCTGTTAAGGTTATAACACTTTTAACCCACATATGTACATAATATACCAATGTCCTATCAGTGACCTGGTCAGTTTTTGTAATGAAGGGCCTGTTTTGCATCATGCATTCTATTGACAGCTTAAGCCATAAACTTTATCCTGTGTATCTCTGTGACTAAGAGCTTCAGTGATTTTATGACTCAATGCATACACACTAGCATTTGGTGGCTAGTTAGAGGGTTCTGGCACTTCAAAGAAAATACAAACACAATTCTTCTTGAAAACAAATAACTGTTTTGAGTGCAAGCTGCACAAAGTTAACTCCTTAGGAGCTGAATCCTGAGATATTTGTGACAACTTACCTCATTTAATTATCTATACTCTTGTTCTGGGATATCTCCTTATCCTTCCACTTTGACGCCGGAATAAGAAGACTACTGGCCAAGTTTGGTCTGATAGGGAAATATCCCACGAGCATTACACTTATCATATACTAGTTTTACTGTAATGAATGTAAAGGGATATAAAAGTGCAAAAAGAAGATGCTAACTGAATACATCTGGTGAGGGAATGCCAAGAGACATATGTGTGTAGCCACCAATCATCCAGTAGTGCATTAATGCTGCTTAGGATATGTACATATGCTTTTCAAAAAAGGATACAAAAAGATTAAAAATAAATGTGATAACAGAAGTGGATTTAAGGGTCTTATTATTACATGCTCTATCTGAATCATGAAAGTTTAAAGGGACACTGAACCCACATTTTTCTTTTGTGATTCAGATAGAGCATGACATTCTAAGCAATTTACTCTTATTATCACATTTTCTTTATTTTCTTGGTATCTTTATTTGAAATGCAAGAATGCAAGTTTAGATGCCAGCCCATTTTTGATGAACAACCTGGGTTGTCCTTGCTGATTGGTGGATAAATTCATCCACCAATAAAAAAGCTTAGATGCCTTATTTTTCAAATAAAGATAGCAAGAGAACAAAGAAAAAATGATAATAGGAGTAAATCAGAAAGTTGCTTAAAATTGCATGCTCTATCTGAATCACGAAAGAAAAAAGTTGGGTTCAGTGTCCCTTTAACTTTCCTATTCCTTTAATCTAATAAGGTATTATAAACAATTTAATGCTACCATATTAAAGTGATGGTAAACTCCGCTATTGCTAAGTTCCATAATTGTATTAGTTATAACTAAATATATAAAAACGCATTATCGATTTCAAAAGTTTATATGTAATATTCGTAAGATTTATCTTTATATTCAGTTCGTTGTTGCGCTGCCTAGCTCCGCTCCACTCATTTACTGTCCGTAATAAACTTCAGTCTTACCTATTCTCCACCCTCTTTACATGTCCGTCAATTTGCTCGCTCCCGACTCTGTGATTTCAAACACATGCGTATTGGAGCAAATTACGTATACCAAGTAAAGATTGAGTCACGAGATTCAATGTTTACTTGTGTCAGTCTAAAGTAAAAGTTTGAGTGGATACATAGTACAAATAATATTATATCGTTTTCAATAATAAACATTATTAGGCACATTGTGTATTTCTCAACCAAGATTAAAATTAAATGCAGCTACATACTTACTGGCACTGTTCCAAATAAACAATGAATCGTTTGACAATATTACATGATTCAATGTTTACTTTGGAGTGCCATGTGTAAAATAAGAGCCAAAGCGCATGTGTTGAATAAACATGAACGCGCAAATTCATCATCGCTTTTTGACACTCCTGATTGGTTGACCGTATGCTGCGAGGAATGCAATACTGCGCTTGCGTAAATGAGGTTGCATAGAAGAAAGCCTGTCTAGCGACAGGCTTACTCATGGGTTAAATATTATAAACAGGGGGGGCGGAGCTAACTATCAAGGGAGCTAGACGTGTTCTTGTGAAGCTCCTGGCCTTATACACTTTACTAAAACTATTATTCCTACAAATTAACTCCAAATGCTTCAAGACTTGAACTTTGGAGGACAAAGCAGTAACCACTGCGTTGAAGGGTAGTTGGAGGCATAAAAATTTTAAGAAGATCTCGCTCTTATACCGGGTGACAGCCATGAGGTGTTGCACGTCACCGACTAGAGTCAAATGCCAACGTCGCTCATGGGCAGCAGCGGCCTGATCAATGAACATTTATTCTGCTAGACATAGCAACAAAGCTTGAGATATTGAATCCCTGGGAGGAGCACTTAGGAGGTTTACTGTACCGCGGCAGAGCTGACCCCTATCCAAAATGGCGGCGATACTACAGCTTCTGCAACAACTGGAGGCAAAAATGGACCTCCACTTCCTCATACTACATAGAGAACTTACTTCTGAACATGGATTATATATCCTCCTCCTCTCCTCTGCAGGGACCTGGAGCTGAACGCGGCTCTGACCTCTCATCAACGGACGCTCACCGCATTACCTCATCAAGAGACATTCTGTCTTTACAGCGCACAGCCCTAGCAAAGATACTGGACTCCTACCCCAACATTGATGAACGCTCCGTTGCGATGGAAGATACAGACGACCTCGTGGATCTCGGTGTTTGCGGAGATGTTTCAGATCCTTTTCCAGCTGCTGGGTCCAAGGCTCCAGAGATTAAACCAAGCTCACGGGTGAATATTACCCCAGAAGACGTCTGTCACTTACAGAGAGGGAGCTCTAAAAATAGCAGACCCTGGAGACTTATGGAGGCACCCCTCTACAACGGAATGCTGTTAGTCTGTTCTCCTTTGCAAGATGCTAAGTGTCCATCGCCCATGATAAATCCCCCTCGAGCCCAGAACATGATACTCTCTGTTCCCTACTTCGGCCTTCCTGTTAGGGGAGTTGGATAGAGGACTCACCCATCCATTTAGGCATCATATCTTTATGTTATTATGACTCCTAGCTAAAAAGTTTGTTGTTGTTTGGATAATCTGTTGGTGCTGTGTTTTACCTCAGTGTGTTGAATGATTATCTAATTCTCACTGCGCACTGTGGAGCTGTAGAGCTGTAGAGGGGATAGACTGAACACGTTTAAATATTTGTGAACGTTTTGTATCTTTCAGCTCAATGTTGTTTTTGCACCACTTTTATGGTATTTATTTAGGGGGAAATATTTTAATGATGCCTATCAACCGAATTTAATTATATAGATACCTGTTTTATGCTGGAATACCCTCTGTCATAGAACCTTATTGGGGACCAAGCTCAGTTACTATGTTGTGATTTTAGTTCCTTAATATTCTTAAAAATGCATTTTTTAGATTGAAAAGCTCATCATGACACAGCCTCCAACACCATATACCACTTTGCGATAGTTTTCTGCTTAAGAATAGTAGTATTTGGGCTCAAGATGATCTTCCCCACTTGAGGGCTGACTCTACATCTCATACTTCATTTCTTTGAAAGCTCCTTGTCATAATAGTTAGTACCACACACATTTGAAACTGCAGGCCTGAGAGGGGGGAAATGCATTGTAGTTTTAAAGGGTAATAAATGGTCCTTTAGGTGATAAATATTAGCTATAGTTTACACCAACTAATGGCTGCATATCTCCATATTTCACAGGACACATTACAATATGTGCAGCCCTAACCAGGACACAGTTATTCAATTCCATTAGAGATGTTCCCGCTAAAGTATTTTTCATTGCCTTTTCTTTTCCATTCACACTCTGGCCAATAATTCAGGCTACTACAAGCTACAGTCATATATTTCATATTTTAGATAAATTATAACAGTCCCATACACCCTTAATATTCCTAAGACTTCCTATTGTGAACTCACTAGAATTTTTCTGGCCTACTATTCCCATAACTCATCAGTCGCTCCTGTAATTTAAAAGTGGTCTCTATATAAATCTCATCTACGATGATATTAATGTATCCTACATGGCACACGTCTGTGTCCTCTATTACCTTCCCCAGATATCTAGCTTTCTGGACACATGTATCTTATGCTAGTTTGCCTAAGCCCTGTGTTACATCACTTAGATATATGGCTCCTATGACGCTTATATATTGCATTGTACTGGTGTGATTAGGCTGTATATTACTTGCCCTTGATACTTCCTTTCATAACTCTCATACGTTACTTTGTGTTAATGTTCCTGTGAATTATATTTTCCTCCCAGAGATCTAGTTGACCTTTAGGATTAATTACTACATCTGTGCTATGTGGCTTTAGAGGGATCTTTTATGTCTATACACTGACCAGTACATACTCCTTACTCATTTCCCACCAAAGAGGAATTTTCTTGAAACATTATCTTCCCGAGTCTCACGTGCATATATCTGCCCTCCTCCTGCCTTTCCCTCTTACAGCTATCTGGAACGGATTATACTATTAAAATTTATAGCGCTATTGCTTACGCGCTTGACCCCCTATACATAACTTGTCCAGGAAGTTTCTCTATATATTTTATATTTCATATATTTAGCACACCATACACTCCCCCAGATTATCATGCTAATAGACTCCGCCCCCCCCTTCCCTTTCCAATTTGGAGCGGCTCTGGCCCGCTGAACTTCCCTTCCCCACCCCCCAAAAAAAAGAAACCCATCATAGTAACCCCCATTTTACTTCAATTTATCCTAAATAGCTAAATCCCTCTATGCTTCCTAAAGTAATTTGGGACCATCCTTATCCTTACCAAATTTATAGGTTATAAAAAGAGGTTTCATTATCATATGTCCTAGTTACTCATCTTTTATATACACAAGTCCTTTATACTCGTTCTCAATCCTGTACATCAAACATCTTATGATCCACGTCTCAGACATACTTTTATAGCTTCCCTCAGAATTTATACTCTCATTGGTGACTGTGTTACCCTATTTGCAGAAAGTTTGTATGTACATGTATCTAGTAGACATAATATTTATATTTGTTATACTGCTGCCTTGATGTCTTACACCAATCCTATTTTATGTTTGAGAACTGTAAAGAAGTTTTTCTCAAGTCTGATATGTATCTGGACATATTTCATGCATGGTTGTTATCGATTATTACCTCAATAAAAATTGTTTCCAAAAAAAATAAATATTATAAACAAATCGATGTGACGTCACAAGGAACAGGAGAAAGACGGCATAAGACGGAGCTATTAAACAAATATTTGTAAGTGTTTTTACATGCATACGATTACATGAGATTGAGTGTGTAAATTGCAACAATAGCAATATTAAAATCAATATATACGGAGTTTACCATCCCTTTAAGGATGAACTTGTAACTATTTTTAACTTTATGCTACTTAATCTACTTCAGTCACAATTTCAGAATGAAATTACAAGAAAAGGGGACAAAATACATAATGGAAGTATATTGTATAGGTTTTTTCATATATACGATTTATCATATTATATTACCATCTCATTTAATGTCCCTTTAAGGATTCTGATAGGGCTTATACACTTTTGAGCACTAGATGGCAGCAGTGTTTGCATAATTTATAACATCGGTAAAAGCATTGTTGCAAATCCTCTTCTGCCTAATGCTCCAGACACATCTATGCTCCTAAGCCTACTTACGTATGCTCTTCAACAAAGGATACCAAAAGAAAAAAAGTAACTGCATAATCAAAGTAAATTGGGCATCATGTCCCTTTGCATATACTATAGATTTACACTTTTCTAACACAGAAAAACCTGATATATTTTTCTTTATTTAACTACTTGCTGCATTAAAGACTTTACCACTCAAATGAAGAATAACTTCCATTATGCAAAATGTTTAAAAGGATTTAGCTATGTACTAATGGATAATTCTTTACTACTTATTGACGATTTTAGGATTTTTTTTCAGGATTTTTTGGCTATTTGTTTATCCACTTACACTTTTCTGCAGCTTACTATCAATATTCTTAACGAGGCTATAGCTATGGTTGGGAAGGGCATGGAACTAAAGAGAAGACTTGCAAAACGTGCACAGGAAGGAAAAACATGTACCAGGTGCAGGTGAATTACATTTCCTTCTTAGCTGATGAGAGTCCATAGCTTCATAATATGTGGGAATATATATAAACTCTAAAACAACACAGTATTATTCTGCAGTGAGCTAATAACTTGGTTTTACATATACCAATGATTATATTTCTCTATATATGTAAAACCAAGTTATTGGCTCATTTATTAGTCAGGGGATAAAAGTTACTAGCCCAGAAGGAAAAAGTTGCTAGCCCAGAAGGAAAAAGTTACTAGTCCACTCAATGTTAAATAGGAAAAAACATAATTTATGTAAGAACTTACCTGATAAATTCATTTCTTTCATATTAGCAAGAGTCCATGAGCCAGTGACGTATGGGATATACATTCCTACCAGGAGGGGCAAAGTTTCCCAAACCTCAAAATGCCTATAAATACACCCCTCACCACACCCACAAATCAGTTTAACGCATAGCCAAGAAGTGGGGTGATAAGAAAAAAGTGCAAAAGCATAAAAAATAAGGAATTGGAATAATTGTGCTTTATACAAAAAAATCAAAACCACCACAAAAAGGGTGGGCCTCATGGACTCTTGCTAATATGAAAGAAATGAATTTATCAGGTAAGTTCTTACATAAATTATGTTTTCTTTCATGTAATTAGCAAGAGTCCATGAGCTAGTGACGTATGGGATAATGACTACCCAAGATGTGGATCTTCCACGCAAGAGTCACTGACGAGGCCCATAGGAGGCCGAAACGATCGTCTGGGGTTGTCATGTTCCTTGTTCAGAGGAGAATTGCCTGGTATTTCGGGGCTGGACTGACCTTACTTGGCAGGATCAGACTGATATACTTCAGGAAAGTTTTCTTCTGTGAAAAGCACACTGGTCTAAAAGAGGCTGCTTCCGGGTGGTAAATCGCCATAGAACAAGCCACTGAGCTGTTGTTCGTTCCTCATAGAGCGCTTCTCTCTTTGTATGCAAAGGGATAAAATAAAGACAGCCAATTCCGCTGAAAATAATCCACACCCAAAATAAAGTTTAAATCTTATAATGAAAAAAACTGAAATTATAAGCAGAAGAATCAAACTGAAACAGCTGCCTGAAGTACTTTTCTACCAAAAACTGCTTCAGAAGAAGAAAACACATCAAAATGGTAGAATTTAGTAAAAGTATGCAAAGAAGACCAAGTTGCTGCTTTGCAAATCTGATCAACCGAAGCTTCATTCCTTAACGCCCAGGAAGTAGAAACTGACCTAGTAGAATGAGCTGTAATCCTTTGAGGCGGAGTTTTACCCGACTCGACATAAGCATGATGAATTAAAGATTTTAACCAAGATGCCAAAGAAATGGCAGAGGCCTTCTGACCTTTCCTAGAACCAGAAAAGAAAACAAATAGATTAGAAGTCTTTCGGAATTTCTTAGTAGCTTCAACATAATATTTCAAAGCTCTAACTACATCCAAAGAATTAAATGATCTCTCCTTAGAATTCTTAGGATTAGGACACAATGAAGGAACCACAATTTCTCTACTAATGTTGTTAGAATTCACAACCTTAGGTAAAAATTTAAAAGAAGTTCGCAACACCGCCTTATCCTGATGAAAAATCAGAAAAGGAGACTAACAAGAAAGAGCAGATAATTCAGAAACTCTTCTAGCAGAAGAGATGGCCAAAAGAAACAAAACTTTCCAAGAAAGTAATTTAATGTCCAAAGAATGCATAGGTTCAAACGGAGGAGCTTGAAGAGCCCCCAGAACCAAATTCAAACTCCAAGGAGGAGAAATTGACTTAATAACAGGTTTTATACGAACCAAAGCTTGTACAAAACAATGAATATCAGGAAGATTAGCAATCCTTCTGTGAAAAAGAACAGAAAGAGCAGAGATTTGTCCTTTCAAGGAACTTGCAGACAAACCTTTATCCAAACCATCCTGAAGAAACTGTAAAATTCTCGGAATTCTAAAAGAATGCCAGGAAAAATGATGAGAAAGACACCAAGAAATGTAAGTCTTCCAGACTCTATAATATATCTTTCTAGATACAAATTTACGAGCCTGTAACATAGTATTAATCACAGAGTCAGAGAAACCTCTTTGACTAAGAATCAAGCGTTCAATCTCCATACCTTTAAATTTAAGGATTTGAGATCCTGATGGAAAAAAGGACCTTGCGACAGAAGATCTGGTCTTAATGGAAGAGTCCACGGTTGGCAAGAGGCCATCCGGACAAGATCCGCATACCAAAACCTGTAAGGCCATGCTGGAGCCACCAGCAGAACAAACGAGCATTCCTTCAGAATCTTGGAGATTACTCTTGGAAGAAGAACTAGAGGCGGAAAGAGATAGGCAGGATGATACTTCCAAGGAAGTGACAATGCATCCACTGCTTCCGCCTGAGGATCCCTGGATCTGGACAGATACCTGGGAAGTTTCTTGTTTAGATGAGAAGCCATCAGATCTATTTCTGGAAGTCCCCACATTTGAACAATCTGAAGAAATACCTCTGGGTGAAGAGACCATTCACCCGGATGTAACGTTTGGCGACTGAGATAATCCGCTTCCCAATTGTCTATACCTGGGATATGAACCGCAGAAATTAGACAGGAGCTGGATTCCGCCCATACCAGTATTCGAGATACTTCTTTCATAGCCAGAGGACTGTGAGTCCCTCCTTGATGATTGATGTATGCCACAGTTGTGACGTTGTCTGTCTGAAAACAAATGAACGATTCTCTCTTTAGAAGAGGCCATGACTGAAGAGCTCTGAAAATTGCACGGAGTTCCAAAATATTGATTGGTAATCTCACCTCCTGAGATTCCCAAACCCCTTGTGCTGTCAGAGACCCTCAAACAGCTCCCCAACCTGTCAGACTTGCATCTGTTGAAATTACAGTCCAGGTCGGAAGAACAAAAGAAGCCCCCTGAACTAAACGATGGTGATCTGTCCACCACATCAGAGAGTGTCGTACAATCGGTTTTAAAGATATTAATTGAGATATCTTTGTGTAATCCCTGCACCACTGGTTCAGCATACAGAGCTGAAGAGGTCGCATGTGAAAACGAGCAAAGGGGATCGCGTCCGATGCAGCAGTCATAAGACCTAGAATTTCCATGCATAAGGCTACCGAAGGGAATGATTGTGATTGAAGGTTTCGACAAGCTGAGATCAATTTTAGACGTCTCTTGTCTGTCAGAGACAGAGTCATGGACACTGAATCTATCTGGAAACCTAAAAAGGTTACCCTTGTCTGAGGAATCAATGAACTTTTCGGTAAATTGATCCTCCAACCATGATTTTGAAGAAACAACACAAGTCGATTCGTATGAGATTCTGGTAAATGTGAAGACTGAGCAAGTACCAAGATATCGTCCAAATAAGGAAATACCACAATACCCTGTTCTCTGATTACAGACAGAAGGGCACCGAGAACCTTTGTAAAAATTCTTGGAGCTGTTGCTAGGCCAAACGGCAGAGCCACAAACTGGTAATGCTTGTCTAGGAAAGAGAATCTCAGAAACTGATAGTGATCTCGATGAATCGGAATATGCAGATATGCATCCTGTAAATCTATTGTGGACATATAATGCCCTTGCTGAACAAAAGGCAGGATAGTCCTTATAGTTACCATTTTGAATGTTGGTATCCTTACATAAAGATTCAATATTTTTAGATCCAGAACTGGTCTGAAGGAATTCTCCTTCTTTGGTACAATGAAGAGATTTGAATAAAACCCCAGCCCCTGTTCCAGAACTGGAACTGGCATAATTACTCCAGCCAACTCTAGATCTGAAACACATTTCAGAAATGCTTGAGCTTTCACTGGATTTACTGGGACACGGGAAAGAAAAAATCTCTTTACAGGAGGCCTTATCTTGAAGCCAATTCTGTACCCTTCTGAAACAATGTTCTGAATCCAATGATTGTGAATTGAATTGATCCAAATTTCTTTGAAAAAACGTAATCTGCCCCCTACCAGCTGGGCTGGAATGAGGGCCGCACCTTCATGTGGACTTGGGAGCTGGCTTTGGTTTTCTAAAAGGCTTGGATTTATTCCAGACTGGAGATGGTTTCCAAACAGATACCGCTCCTGTGGGTGAAGGATCAGGCTTTTGTTCCTTATTGTGACGAAAAGAATGAAAACGATTATTAGACCTAAATTTACCTTTAGATTTTTTATCCTGTGGTAAAAAAGTTCCTTTCCCTCCAGTAACAGTTGAGATAATAGAATCCAACTGAGAACCAAATAATTTATTACCCTGGAAAGAAAGGGAAAGCAAAGTTGACTTAGAAGACATATCAGCATTCCAAGTTTTAAGCCATAAAGCTCTTCTAGCTAAAATAGCTAGAGACATATACCTGACATCAACTCTAATGATATCAAAGATGGCATCACAAATAAAGTTATTAGCATGTTGAAGAAGATTAACAATTCTATGAGAATTATGATCTGTTACTTGTTGCGCTAAAGCTTCTAACCAAAAAGTTGAAGCTGCAGCAACATCCGCTAAAGATATAGCAGGTCTAAGAAGATTACCTGAACATAAGTAAGCTTTTCTTAGAAAGGATTCAATCTTCCTAAAGGATCCTTAAAGGAAGTACTATCTGCCGTAGGAATAGTAGTACGTTTAGCAAGAGTAGAGATAGCCCCATCAACTTTAGGGATTTTGTCGCAAAACTCTAATCTGTCAGATGGCACAGGATATAATTGCTTAAAACGTTTAGAAGGAGTAAATGAATTACCCAAATTATTCCATTCCCTGGAGATTACTTCAGAAATAGCATCAGGGACAGGAAAAACTTCTGGAATAACTACAGGAGATTTAAAAACCTTATTTAAACACTTAGATTTAGTATCAAGAGGACCAGAATCCTCTATTTCTAATGCAATTAAAACTTCTTTAAGTAAAGAACGAATAAATTCCATTTTGAATAAATATGAAGATTTATCAGCATCAACCTCTGAGACAGAATCCTCTGAACCAGAGGAACCATTATCAGAATCAGAATGATGATGTTCATTTAAAAATTCATCTGAAAAATGAGAAGTTTTAAAAGACCTTTTACGTTTACTAGAAGAAGGAATAACAGACATAACCTTCTTAATGGATTTAGAAAAATCTCTTATGTTAACAGGAACACTCTGAGTATTAGATGTTGACGGAACAGCAACAGGTAATGTAACATTACTAAAGGAAAATTACTAAAGGAAATATTATCTGCATTAACAAGTTTGTCATGACATTCATTACAAACAACAGCTGGAGGAACAGATACCATAAGCTTACAGCAGATACACTTAACTTTGGTAGATCCAGCACCAGGCAGCATTTTTCCAGAAGTATCTTCTGACTCAGTGTCAATCTGGGACATCTTGCAATATGTAATAGAAAAAACAACATATAAAGCAAAATTGATCAAATTCCTTAAATGACAGTTTCAGGAATGGGAAAAAAATGCCAGTGAACAAGCTTCTAGCAACCAGAAGCAATAAATAATGAGACTTAAATAATGTGGAGACAATAGTGACGCCCATATTTTTTAGCGCCAAAAAAGACGCCCACATTATTTGGCGCCTAAATGCTTTTGGCGCCAAAAATGATGCCACATCCGGAACGCCGACACTTTTGGCGCAAAAAAACGTAAAAAAAATGACGCAACTTCCGGTGACACGTATGACGCCGGAAACAGAAAAATTTTTTTGCTCCAAAAAAGTCCGCGCCAAGAATGACGCAATAAAATGAAGCATTTTTAGCCCCCGCGAGCCTAACAGCCCACAGGGAAAAAAGTCAAATTTTAAGGTAAGAAAAAAATTGATTTATTCATATGCATTATCCCAAATATGAAACTGACTGTCTGAAATAAGGAATGTTTGAACATCCTGAGTCAAGGCAAATAAATGTTTGAATACATATATTTAGAACTTTATATAAAAGTGCCCAACCATAGCTTAGAGTGTCACAGAAAATAAGACTTACTTACCCCAGGACACTCATCTACATGTAGTAGAAAGCCAAACCAGTACTGAAACGAGAATCAGTAGAGGTAA